>NC_041396.2:185378849-185521349 GCF_900747795.2 Erpetoichthys calabaricus
GCAACAAAAGAGTTGTAGTGCAATTAATGATTAAAAATGATTAAAACCTGTAAGTACATGTACATTTACACTGAAGCAGAGTTTAATTGCCAATATCTACTGTGTGAGAATATAGTAATCCCTCCTCCATCGCGGGGGTTGCGTTCTAGAGCCACCGGCGAAATAAGAAAATCCGCGAAGTAGAAACCATATGTTTATATGGTTATTTTTATATTGTCATGCTTGGGTCACAGATTTGCGCAGAAACACAGGAGGTTGTAGAGAGACAGGAACGTTATTCAAACACTGCAAACAAACATTTGTCTCTTTTTCAAAAGTTTAAACTGTGCTCCATGACAAGACAGAGATGACAGTTCTGTCTCACAATTAAAAGAATGCAAACATATCTTCCTTTTCAAAGGAGTCAGGAGCAGAGGCTGTCATAAAGGCAGAGGAAAATCAATAGGGCTGTTTGGCTTTTAAGTATGCGAAGCACCGCGGCACAAAGCTGTTGAAGGCGGCAGCTCACACCCCCTCCATCAGGAGCAGACAAAGAGAGAGAGAGAGAGAGAGAGAGAGAGAGAGAGAGAGAGAGAGAGAGAGAGACAGAGAAAAACAAACATCAAAAGTCAATACGTGCCCTTCGAGCTTTTAAGTATGCGAAGCACCGTGCAGCATGTCGCTTCAGGAAGCAGCTGCACAGAAGGTAGCAACGTGGAGATAATCTTTTAGCATTTTTAGACTAGCGTCCCTATCGTCTAGGTGTGCGAACAGCCCCCCTGCTCAATCCCCCTACATCAGGATCAGAGAAAGTCAGCACAAGAGGGAGAGAGAAAAGTAAGTTGGGTAGCTTCTCAGCCATCTGCCAATAGCGTCCCTTGTATGAAATCAACTGGGCAAACCAACTGAGGAAGCATGTACCAGAAATTAAAAGACCCAGAAATCCGCGAACCAGCAAAAAATCCGCGATATATATTTAAATATGCTTACATATAAAATCCGCGATAGAGTGAAGCCGCGAAAGGCGAAGCACGATATAGCGAGGGATTACTGTATACTAGTGCTGGGCGGTATACCGGTTCATACCGAAAACCATTTATTTTTTTTATGATATGGATTTTTCTTATACCGCAACACCGGTTTAAATTGCCTAAACGACGTTCGGAACGTTGCGCAGCGGGAAACTGTTCAAATGGGGACCTTTTTCACTACTACACCGCTAAACACAGATTTGTTGCACTAGGGCTCTTTTTCACTGCTACACCACCAAATAGTAGGCGGTAGCATAGGAAAGCTGCGTGGTGAAAATGGACAGAGAGCCTGGAGATACTTTAGTTTTAAAAGGTCAGATGTGTAAATACTGTTTCTATACTACTGGATAATACTGCAAGCCAAGTTGTACTTGTTTTATTTGTTTTAAATACAGTGTAATGTACCTGGGTACTGTGTAATAGTGTGACGACATGTTTTCAAACCCCGTCTTAAGTTATATAGCACATTAAATGCTTTGTGTTAAGTGATTCTTAAACTGACTTCTTCTTGCACTAAGAGGAGGCGCCGGCAGCGAACCCCGCACAGAATACATTCACTTCATGATCTTTCTTCTCTCTGAACATTTAGAAGCTAAAATAAATACTTAATATAATTTTCATGGTGAAATGCATTAAAGCATGCATTAATCATATGGGGGCACGGCGGCGTGCCTGCCTTGCATTTGCATGTTTTTCTGGTGGGTTTACTCGGCGCTTCAGTTTCCTTTCAAAGTCATGTAGGATGTGGGGTTTTGTTGTGCTATATTGACCCTGCTAGTGTATGTTTTGCTTATATTCATCCTTTGATGTGCTGGCGACTCGTTCAGAGATGGGCGCAACTCTGAATGGACGGCATAATTAAACATGTATAACGAAGATATTTTTAAAGTTCTGAACACTCCGTGGGCTAAGTTTATAACTAGTTTTAATTTCACAAAGACGTTTATCGTGTGGTGATTGGTTATGTGGAGAAAGAAAAAGGATGGATAGGAACTGGGGTTTTAGTACGTCAGATAGAGACAGCACGCGTGCAATAAAGAAAGCCCGCTCAGAAGAACATGCATTGAATTCTGTGTTTGTGTCTCCGACCACCAGATCACAAACCCAACATTTATACAATATTTAAGTTAAACCTGTGCGATACCCATTCATACATCCAGTTTTTTGGGGCCTCGTCACACCTGCGATAAAGTTCTCTACACTGAAGATAATAGTGCAACTATCAGTAATAATACTATTATTTATTTTATTGTTATTATTTATTAGTTTAAATATTACGCAGTTTAATGATGATAAAGTTGTTTAAAAAGTCACTTTAACGTATCAGTGGACAGAGATTGTTAACATTAACAGAAAGTGTAGTTGGTTTACAAAAAATATTTACTATTTATTCCTTTTCTAAGACATATTCAGTGCAATACAACTTTTGACAAGCACTTCTGGATACTTTACTAAGTCTAAATGCCTCTTTGTATGGTTGAAAATATGTTGTCAAAATCATAGTTTAAGTTTTTGCAAAATTTGTTCAATAAAAAGGTTCTATATTTTGACTGGATCTGTCATGCAATGTGATACCTTCTCCATTAGTGCCACCCCCTTGAAAACTATCACTTTATGGGACAATGCAAACCTGGATTAATACTTGTGTGCACATTAAAATGTTTTTTTTTTGTACAATGTACAATACTCTTGACAGTGGAATAGGTTATTCTTAGCCAGTAATTCCAGTGGAAAATGTGGTTAACATCCACTCGTGCATGGGGAAAAAAATACCATCGAATACCGTGAAACCGGGATAATTTAGAAAAATACCGTGATATAGAATTTTGGTCATACCGCCCACCCCTACTGTATACATTTAATTTTTTGTTATTAAAGAAAAATGGGGAACTCTACTATTTTATTAAGCCTTGTTTTTAGATAGGTACATTGCAAAAACCATTGAAACAATATAACAGCTTTTAATTATGAGAAGCATTTTATATCCTTTAGTGACATACGTATCATGGGTATATATTTTTGTACACATTTTCTTAGTTAAAGTATGTATTTTAAGGACATTTTAATTATTTTAGTATTTTTAAATTCTGGACAATAAGCCTAGAGAATTTTGTTTTACTAATAAAAAGTGAACCGTCAACACCTGTGATCTATAGTTTAATTATAAAAATACACATTAATAGAACATAAGGCTACTATGCCTCTGGTTATGCAGGAGCTTAATTTAAAAAGTGGTGTAAATGGACAAAG
This sequence comes from Erpetoichthys calabaricus, assembly GCF_900747795.2. NCBI lineage: Eukaryota > Metazoa > Chordata > Cladistia > Polypteriformes > Polypteridae > Erpetoichthys > Erpetoichthys calabaricus. The sequence goes on from NC_041396.2 coordinate 185,382,110, forward strand.
GAAAAAAAAATTCTGAATCAGCTGATCAAATAACATGAAATTGGTGATTGGTATTGGCCTTAGAAAACCTGATTGGAGCATCACTACTTGTGAGCATACTTTACAATTTTCAAAATCCTCTTTCTATAGATGTTGTTGGACATTCTCTTAAAAATATCCTAATGAAGAAATATCTGTATCAAGCAAAACATTTTCCAATACATTACTTTCTAACCTTGAAGATATAAAGCATTACAACATACATGAATCAAAAGATGTAAAACAATGATATTGATGCTTACTTAGCATTTCATTTATTCTTTAGAATTTTCTCCTACCTTTGTAAAAAAAGCAAAAACTGTTGTTGCCCGGTTACCCTTGGTGCTTGTTTTCCTTAATGGTTAATCCAGGGCCACTTTGTTATTATTAAAGGCTATAAAAAGTATCTGCATGCATACTTTAAAAGTATATTATTTTCTGTTGGCAGCACAGAATTATTATTAGCGGTTTGAAATATTTTATTTCCTAATTTTTCACGTCTCTGGATTATCTTTAGTTACTCAGTTGTTTAACATTTGTAAAATGCACAAGTAAGCATTCTGCAGAAAGAATGTTAATACAATCTCAACCGACCCCCTCAAAAATCAATAGTTTTAAGGGCTGAGAAAAACATCAATACTCAAGATTTAATACAGGAATATTCTTGGAGTGAAAATGGACATTAAGTTTTAAAGCTTTTTTCCCCCCTATGTTTGGACTGGTGTACTCAAGAATCCATTTTACGTTACAGTCGTATTTACTGTATTTATTTTATTTATTTATTGGGGGGAAAAGCTTCACTTGAGAACACAGTTTCTCGTGGCAAATTAATTTATACCATGATTATGAAAAATAACTGACCCATCATTCTTATTTGTTAATTAGAAAAGACTGGTTTAAAAACCAAGTCAAACCAACATTTTTCTTTTTAATCATTGGGTTTAATGACTTGTTGATCTATGGTTTTGTTGATCTGTGTTTTTTTTTTTTTTACGTTTTTAACACCACTGCATGCAATATAGGAAGGGACACTTGTCTATTACTGTGTTTCCCTGAAAACAAGACCGGGTCTTATATTAATTTTTACTCCAAAAGATGCACTAGGGCTAAATTTCAGGGGATATCTTATATTTATTCATGTACAACAATATACATTTATCCAAATACAGTCATGTCATCTTCTTCTGGAATTACGTTATAACTCTCCACATTGAAACCCTGAAATCCAGCCTGAATTTCTTGCTACTCCAACCGCTTTGCAGATCGATGTGGGCGCTTCGATGTTTGATGCCGGCAGACAAATGTATTCATGTTGCCTTTATATTCAAGCGTTGCATATTCCCCAAAGTAATGACACGATACATTTTAAAAGTCTCATATACCATCTTCTGTGCCGTCATTTTTTTTTTTTGTACCTTACAATCGCATCAGAATGTACGGCGGTGTATTTGAGCCACAGAGAAAAAATAACTACATAATGAAAAGGTCTATTTTGTGATTAAAGCGGACATTCTGGCTTTAAACTTGAAATGTCCACTTTAATCTTGTAGTTTACTTTATCATTAAAGTTGACTGTTGAAAACGTCATCCCAGTTGTTAATCGCAACGTGCTTCTGGGGTTTCCTCCTGACCTGAGAGCAGCAGCAAGCAGCAATAAATCAACACACAGAACATATTAAATTTATAATATTCCAGCTCTCTGCACATTTAGAATTCTTACGATTTATACATGACACCACTTCGATCATGAAATGCATTAAAATATGTATGTCACATTTACAGATAGTTAAATTTGTTTAAATAATGAATACTGTTAATAGTTACTCATATGGAGTGGCATGGTGGAAGAGCGGTAGCGCTGCTGTCTCGCAGGGAGTCACGTCCCTTATGTTCCCTGTCTGGAGTTTGCATGTTTTTCCTGGTGGGTTTCCACAGTGTGCTCAGTTTTCCATCCAGTGTATGTGTGTGCTTGTGTTCACCTTGCAATGAACTGATGACCCGTCCAGGGATTTTGTTTCTGTCTCGCACCCAATATTTGCTGGAATCGGCACATCCTCAGCTTGATGGATGTAATCATTAAATATCCTTTTCAAAGATATTGTGGTAAGGTGTCCTTGGAATTTAATGGATGTTTCGGGCACACGCGTTACATCGCGTGACGTATAAAACTGGCCTTAGGATCCTTACTTTTCAGCTAACGATCTTGACTAGGGCTTATTTTTGGGGTAAGGCTTATATTACACAGCAACCTGAAAATCATACTAGGGCTTATTTTTGGAGTAGGTCTTATTTTCGGGGAAACACAGTACCAGGTGCACATACACTATACAAATTTAGTTACCAAATTAACAAGCACATCTTTAAAAGAAGAAAAAAGCCAACTTGGGAGAAATAACCTAAGAAATAATAATACATTTTATTTATGTAGTGACTTCACCATGCTTAATACCTGGGAGAAAGTACCAACTTTAAATAAGATGACTAAGCCGCAGTTCTAACCATCCATATTACTAAACGAGAATGTTAAACCGGATATGGACGCAGGGACCTGCCCGTGGACGCAAAAGACATAGTGCGCAAGTGCCACACAAAGCCCCCCCCCAGAGTGAAACGGGAGAGACTACGCACGTACGCAGGCGCCACACAAGGCCCCCCCCTCCCCCGCATCCAGAGCAAAACGGGAGAGACTACGAACCGTCGGAGTAGGAAACAAAGTAAAACGTCATAAAGAGGTTAAAGAACAGGGACAAACACATGGAGAGCAGGTTACAGAACAAAGCCCCCCTCCCCAGAGTAAAACGAGAGAGACTACGAACCGTCTGACATGCCACAAGCAGGATAAAGCGAGGTCAGAAATAAAACACAGAGTAGGAAACAAAGTAAAACTTTATAAAGGGATTAAAGAACGGGGACGAACACATGGAGAGCGGGTTGCAGATGATGAAAACTGGAATGCAACAGCTTCAAAAAAACCTAGGCACGAAACACATGCACACCGAGATACAGAATATAAAGGCAGAAACAACGACAGTTAAACGTCCACACCACACAGCGGAGGCGGACCCGGAAGGTGCAGACGCCTACATCGTGCGTCGGAAGGCGCGGTAAAGTACAAAAGGCAAAGGCGCCTACACAGCATGGTAAAAACCGACATAATATGGAAGGCGCAGGCGTCGCCGCCATATTGTGAGTGGCACTAATACGTGGTGAAGGCGCAGGAGACATAGTAAAACAAGAGGAGTCAACGCCCCGCCCCAGAGTGAAACGGGACACACTACGGAGTCCACAAAGGTTCATACATCAAACCCGAGATGGTACGGACACGCGTCTGAAACCGCAGAAGCAAAATTGTCTCGGCTCCAAAACCAAACAGCTCAACAACTAACACAGCTTCGACACTGAGCTCGCGTGGACAGATCTAATGAACGTGGACGCCTACAACGTGCGTCTCAAACTGCGTAGGCAAAGCAGGCACGGATTCAACATGACACAGCTCGAGTGACCGAGATACAAACACGCGCCTGCCTGGATATAATTAATGAACGCAGGCGTCTACAACGTGCGTTTGAAATGCCGCAGACCAGGCAGGCACTGCTCCAAAAAGAAAGAGCTCGACTAAACGAGATACGAAGTGAAACGGGAAACACTACAGAGTCCGCAGTGCTCCACAATGCACCGCATAATAGTTCGGAAAGAGCTTCGTAGTAACAGTGGGGACACCCAGAGTGACACGGGCGAATGCTCCGTATTAAACATACGTCATCCTCACACGTCCAAACTATACAGCATAGGTGAATCACATTACAGTGATGCATTATTAACAGTACGATAAACATCACAGTATCGCAAACAAATGAAAATTATTACTTGAAAAAGGGAAAATATATTCACCACGGACCGGGGCCTCATGTATAAACGGTGCATACGCACAGAAATGTTGCGTACGAACCTTTCCACGCTCAAATCGCGATGTATAAAACCTAAACTTGGCGTAAAGCCACGCACATTTCCACGGTAACTCATACCTTGGCGTACGCAATTTCTCTGCTCGGTTTTGCAGACTGGCGGCACCCAGCGTCTAAGCAGTGCTACTGTTCCTGTGTGGTCACCCTTTCTTTCTTAGATCCACATTCCTGAAGCGGCTTTATAAATACACTGAAACTAACTGCATATTGTTTATTAGTGTAATGAATCTGATTGTAGCTAACGTGCAGCAATACAATGGTCCAGGAAATAGCCATAGTATTCCAAATATAACTGCTTTAGCGTTGTTACTCTCGATGCATCTTCTTCTTTCAGCTGCTCCCGTTAGGTGTTGCCACAGCAGATCATCTTTTTCCATATTACTCTCACTGTACCACTCGGAGTATTTATATCACTGTATCTGAGTGAGGAGTCACAGCAGCAGCTGATCGGAAAGAGAAATATCGGTATACAGAGTGAAGCAGACGCTGCCTGAGCCACGGCAAAAAACACTTTAGAGACTTCCCAGTACGGACTTCGCGGTTTAGAAAAGGTTTCATCCCAAGAACTCTAAACGCACTCAATCAATCCATCAAGTGCTCCTTGTAGAAATGTTTACTTATAAGTACAATTACTTCACTGTAAACTTGCACTACAGTTATAATATTGCACAACCTGCGCCACTTTATAAAGCGCGTATTTACATATGATGACGGTATTCATTTTTAAGATGAAATGCAGCAAAATATGTTGATTATATTATACAGATAAAACTTTAACTTCATTTAAATAATCTGTATTGTTAATAATTAAACATGTGAGGACATGGTGCTGCAGCGCTAGCTAGTTCTGGGATTGTTCCTGCATTGCGTTGTATTCTTGCTGGTGCTGAGGCGACACGAATGCTAGACGGATAGAATAATTAAACATGTACTACGAAGATATTTCAATGTTCCTTAAAAGTTTTGAAGAATCAGCGTTTTAAGCTTACAGATGGCTTCACGTCAATATAGCTGATTGTGTGGCGATTGGGTTTTTGGAGAAAGAAAAGTAAGGACAGAAATTGGAGGTTAGAACGTTTGAAAGAGACAGTACTGCTGTGATAAATTATTTCATTGAAGGTCGCGCATGGCGCAGCAAGCCTCTTGCGTGATATATGAACAAGCACTGCGCCACCGTGTTCCCATGTTTAATAACATGCTTTCATTCCTATCATCATGAAAAAGATATCACGTATACATCTCAGTATTTTAATTATTCAGAGAGCTGTAATATCACGAATGTAATGGATTATGTGTCCTGTCGGAGAAAGAGAAAGCCCGTTTAAGAAGCAGGTAGTGATTCACACATGTAGAGCACATAGAAAATCAAATACAGAACAAAGCATTTAATGTGCCACTTTAGTTACAATGGGATTTGAGAAACTAGTAAATTAAACGATTTTAAGATGAAGTTTATGATGTTCTACTTTAATGGCAAAATAAACTACGTGATTAAAGTGGAAATTTCGAGATTAAAGTTGACATTTCGTGCTTTTTTCCCTACTGTGTGCCTATTTTTTTTGTCTGTACCCTAATAAGATTTCATATGACACTCAGACGGTGGGCTACGACTCGCCTTTTAACGGCGACTTTGATATGTGATTTCTTTTTTATTTCAGGCACTGTGCGACTTTGTGAATTTCAGCCTTCGAGTTTCTCCGACACTCTGTCACTCGATCAACTTCCTTTGTTGATTATACCACTGTTTAAACCAACAAATAGAACGTTTTTCCTTTGCCTCCACTTGGTATTCACTGAAATTCTTATATTTCCCCCGTGCTTTTCCCATTGTCGTTTCACAGAAGGCTATTTATATTGATTTGCATATTTAAAGAGGTGTAATTCTGGGAGGAGTTGGGGCGGGACAGAAGGCGCGTGCACGTGCGTTACTTTTCACGCATATCGGGATTTATGTAGTGGAAGAGCGTGAAAGTTTGCGTGTGCACAGATTCCTGCATCTGGATTTTTCTGTGCGTACGCACAATCCCGCTTTTGTGCTTACGCCATGTTATAGTGTGAGTTCTACGCACGGCGTTATACATGAGGCCCCAGGTGTCATTGAAACAAAAGCAGAATAAAGCGAGATCAGAAATGAAAGACAGAGTAGAAAGCAAAGTAAATTGTTATAAACAGGTTAAACGAGGGGGCCAAACACATGGACAGCAGGTTACAGATAATGAAGAGCGGAATTCAAAAGCTTCAAAAACAAAAGCTCGACTGACCGAGATACAAACTGAAACGGGAAACACTACGGGGTCCGCAGTAGTCCACAATGCACCGCATAATAGTACGGACGGAGCTCCGTATTAACAGTGGGGGGCCCCAGAGTGACACGGGCGAACGCTCCGTATTAAACGTGCATCATCCTCACACGTGGCTGCCCAGCGGGCACGGGTTCAAAATGCCGGGGGTAGGTGAGCGAAGCGAGCAGGGGGCGGAGCCCCCTTGTTGTTAATGTTTGAGGTAACAGCACTAACTGATGAGCCATCATCCCTCTCAGTTCACATTTATATATCAGACTGTGTATGGACCACTTTAATTGACCACAGTCTAATTGACTGTAGGACTTAATTGAAAATTTTTAGAATCATCCAATTACATCTATAGCCACCCAACATAAGGGATCATTTGCTTATTTATAAATCATAATGCCAGCAACATAAAAATTCAGCCTGTGGAAGGAATACAACTTCTCCTGTATGATCATGTGCCATTACATAGGCTTTATTTAATAATAACAATTTTTCATATTTATATATCATTTTTCTCACTACTCAGTGCTTTCCACAAAGGGAGGACCTATAATTATCTTGTTTGCACGTTTTCACTAATCATACATAAATACATACATATAGAGGGGGCCAAAAAATGTATACACACTTCATCAAAAGAAAATCTGTATTAAAGTTGTTATATTAAATTTATACAGATATTAAGGGATGAATTTAAGTCACTTTGACTCATACATTTACATCAGGTGCTCAAAATGGTTACCATGAGCAACCACACACTTCTGACTACAGCGAACTACTGCTTCAACAACGCTGGCCAAAGTGTTCAGTAAGACTGATGCAGATGCAATTTAAATTTCTTCTCGAAACATGGCCAGTAAAACTGGTTTCATTCATGCAAGCAATGACATCTTCTGAGATAACGTGACACTATACGTTGTTGCCGTAATTCAATTCAACTTCAGAAGAGATAACTGTTAAAGTGTGTATACATTTTTGCCCTCCTCCCTGTGTGTGTGCATATGTAAATAAATACACACACACACACACTATATTTTATATATATATATATATATATATATATATATATATACACACACATACATACTATCTCACAAAAAAAATATACATATATAAATTTCACCTTCCCCATTGCTCCTTAAATTTGTTTGAATCAAATGAATCACACATATATACATACATATATACACACACATACACAGAGAGAGAGAGAGAGAATAGATACACACACACATACGTACATACATATATATATTTGGACACTGGACTTTGAGCACAGCAATATCCCCCTCCATTCTCTAACTCATTCAACTGAAGCTTTTTGGAAGCCAATTCGCAGAAAACACACTATGTGCTGTCTACCACTTTCCCGTAGTACTCACTCACTCAGCATTTCATTCATTTCAAAGCTACATTAGAATGAGGTAGTGGGTGGTGTCTGTCACTCAAATTATCTAAATCAATCACATCCTGGAAAACTAAAAATAGCTTTGACATGTGAGCTCTATGCTAATATAGCAACTGTCTCTTATTTAGTTTCAAAAAGCAACTGCAAAAATTAAAATGAAAAAGTACTGAATTCCAGGAAGATATCACTAATAAAAGATACAGGATCAAGCTTACCATTAATTTAAGTCTTATGCTTTTAGCATTATAATTCCAAAGGAAAACAATGAACTCTACTGAAATTGCAAACCTCTTCAGGAATACTAGAACATATGTACTTTTAATTAAACCATAATGGTTAATACTGTTAACAATTACTATGTTGTACACAGTAGCAAAAGTGCCAGTGACAGTTTCTTCAAGTATAAAATGAATAAATTGAATTTACACATAGAATTGCCTGCTCTTTGAGAAGGATTGAAGACTATAACTAGAAGTTGCTAGTGTTGTTTATCATAAGCAATTTAAAGCCATATTTCATTATTAAAAAGTTTAGCAATTGTAGATCCAGAGAACTACCATTAAACAGTCCTTAAGAAAACCTCCCATGAAAGAAAAGATTTTTGGAAGATCAAGTTATTAAAGTACACACTACAACCTTTTAAAATTCACCTTCCCCATTGCTTCTTAAATTCGTTTGAATCAAATGAATCAGGCATTGGATTCAATCAAAACTTGTAAGTCAATCAAAATTCTGTGAAAACATAAAATTCAATTAAGTTACAAAATGCAGCCACCTACTACTTATTGGTAAAAAAAAAAATCTTGTGTTCTGAGTAAAGCTTGAGAATTGCACTCAAACGTTTAGATTGATGGCACTTCATTAGTCCGCAAAGGAAAAGTCAGCTTTATATAGAAGCTCAACAAAAAAATTAAATGAAGCAAATATTCTTATACATATCACAATGACTAAAAGAAAGACAATCTCTGACTTGGCAAAAGATAGACAAAAAAAACAGACACAGTGCGGTGTTATAGTTATAAAGGAGCATCAGTAGCGTTTGACACACTACTGATGAATAATTTGTTGGCCGAAAGTACAATTAATGTGTCAGAAAGGACATGCTACATTATTCATAATAACGCAAAGACAGGACTGTTCCTAGTGGTGCTCCAGTGATGCTCATATTTATTTTAGAGAGGCAGTCCTTAAACACTGTATTGCAATTCATTAGCCCTAGACCACATACACTAGGAATTTCAAACAAAAGCAATTAGTTTATTTTTTTTCATTTTTATTGATTTTAATTAGAAACAGACAGCATTCCATAAAGTTAAGTCAAATTTAGCAAATCAAAGCAAGATTTGACCCTCACCCAAGTGAAAGACAGAGGAGCCAGCTATTCTATAAAAGGAGCAAGAAAAGAAGGGTATCCTTTTCTCCGAAATGAAGGCTTATTCTAAAATATTATTAATTAGATCCTGCCATATTTTGAAAAAAAGTTTAACAGGTCCTCTAAGTGAGAATTTGATTTTTTTTAAATTCAGGTAGTACAGAACATCGGTTACTCACTGACTTAAGAGTTGTGCTGTGAGATTCTTCCAGTTGAGCAAGACAAGTCTAAATGCTAGTAGTGTAGTAAAGGAAATTAGTTTATTTGTCCAAGTATTTGTCATCATAAAGATAAGCATAAAAAATTATGTGAGTGATTCTTTTTTTTTTTTTAAATAAATGCTGTAGGTAATGACCCTAACAAATTCACCTTTACCTGGTCCTAAAAACCCAACTTGTTGCTCTTGGAACTTAATTCCAATTGTATGAGTCAATCAGCAAATGCATTTGTACAGGGTCACTGGTAGGCTATGTTACACTGACCATTATTGTAATTGTGTGACAACGCAAGAGAATATAAAGAACCACAAGCAAGTAGGATAACAGAGAACATCAGAAATGCAACGGGAGATGCACATTTTCTGGACAGCAAATGGATGAGCCCAGAAATGAAAGGAAAAGCAGAGCTAGGCTCAGCAGAAAAACTAACAACAACTCAATTTTAACCACTTTGTGCACACAGAAAACTAGACATCAGATCAGACCAGATGACCTTTGTGCTCAGAGATACTGTACAAGTGATATATCCCTTTGTAAAAAGGCTACACTTGATCACTATTGCACTACTTGAAACAGAATTACTGAGGCCGGGCTAAATATAAATTGTACATTCCAAACAAGCAAGGGATCTCTTTCCTAAAAATAGAAGGTGGCATTAAATAATTTTCAAGTAGAGTTCTAAATTGAAAATAAAGAAAAATCACTGACAACTCTATCATGAGAACATGGTGTAAGAAAAAAAAAATCAGCAGAAATATGACTCTTCCTGGTGCCATTGGAAAAGTTTTGTCTTATAATTCATACTCTGAAAAGTTTACATTAACGTACATAGCTTGACAATCTTTCAAATAAGGAGTGTTACTTTAGGAATTTGCTTACACAACACAAATACTCTTCCCTACGGTGTTACTTTTTTTTTTTCAATCTGGACTGAGAAACACATACAATAGCCTCAGTTTCTAATTAAGTAATTTTGCATTGCATATGAACCCAGCCACAGGGGATGCACAAACTAGTTTTTTCTTTGTGCCGGTCCCAAGCCCGGATAAATGGGGAGGGTTATGTCAGGAAGGGCATCCGGTGTAAAATTTTGCCAAATCACTATGCGGACAACAATACAAATTTCCATACTGAATCGGTCAAGCCCCAGGTTAACAACGACCGCCACCAGTACTGTTAGCCAACAGCGTGCTGGCGGAAATTGGGCTACTGTTGGTCGAAGGAGAAGAAGGAGAAGAAGAGGGGGGAGACGTGTCCGGAGGCAGGAGGAGAGGAGGAAAGTAAAGAGAGTGGAACTGAGGGTAGGGACTTTGAATGCTGGCAGTATGACTGGTAAGGGGAGAGAGTTAGCAGATATGATGGAGAGAAGGAAGGTTGATATATTGTGCATGCAAGAGACTAAATGGAAGGGGAGTAAGGCCAGGTGGATTGGAGGTGGATTCAAATTGTTCTATCATGGTGTGGATGGGAGGAGAAATGGGGTAGGAGTTATTCTGAAGGAACAGTATGTCAAGAGTGTTTTGGAGGTGAAAAGAGTGCGTCAGGCAGAGTAATGATTATGAAGTTGGAAATTGGAGGTGTGATGATGAATGTTGTTAGTGCATATGCACCGCAAGTTGGGTGTGCAATGGGTGAGAAAGAAGATTTTTGGAGTGAGTTTTATGAAGTGATAAACAGTGTACCCAAGGGACAGAAAGTGGTGATTGGAGCCTATTTCAATGGGCATGTTGGTGAACGGAACAGTGGAGACGAGGAGGTGATGGGTAGGTATGGTGTCAAGGAGAGGAAGGAAGAAGGTCAGAGGATAGTGGATTTTGCCAAAAGGATGTACATGGCTGTGGTGAAAACGCATTTTAAGAAGAGCCAAGGATCAAATGGTGGAAGTTGAAAAAAGGAAGACTGCAAGGTTGAGTTTAGGGAGGAGGTGAGACAGGCACTGGGCGGCAGTGAAGAGTTACCAGACAGCTGGGAAAAAGCAGCAGATGTAGTAAGGGTGACAGCAAGAAGGATGCTTGGCGCGACATCTGGAAAGAGGAAGGAGGAAAAGGAAACCTGGTGGTGGAATGAGGAAATACAGGAGAGTATACAGTGGAAGAGGATGGCAAAGAAGAAATAGGATAGTCAAAGAGAGGCAGAAAGTAGACAAGAGTATAAGGAGATAAGGCGCAAGGTGAAGAGAGAGGTGGTGAAGGCTAAAGAAAAGGCGTATGATGAGTTATATGAGAGGTTGGACAGAAAAGGGGGGAGAAAAGGACCTGTACTGATTGGCTAGACAGAGGGACCGAGCTGGGAAAGATGTGCAGCAGGTTAGGCTGATAAAGGATAAAGATGGAAACATACTCACAAGCGAGGAGAGTGTGTTGAGCAGATGGAAAAAGAGTTTTTAACCAGATTGTTTAATGGAATCTTGGAAAGTGAGAGGATGCCTGAGGAGTGGAGAAGGAGTGTACTGGTGCCGATATGTAAGAATAAGGAGGATGTGCAGGACTGCAGTAACTACAAGGGAATAAAACTAAGCCACAGCATGAAGTTATGGGAAAGAGTAGTGGAAGTTAGGTTAAGAAGTGAGGTGACGATTAGTGAGCAGCAGTATGGTTTCATGCCAAGAAAGAGCACCACAGATGCAATGTTTGCTCTGAGGATGTTCATGGAGAAGTATACAGAAGGCCAGAAACAGTTGCATTGCGTCTTTGTGGTCCTGGAGAAAGCATATGACAGGGTGCCTCGAGAGGAGCTGTGGTATTGTATGAGGAAGTCGGGAGTGGCAGAGAAGTACGTAAGAGTTGTACAGGATATGTACGAGAGAAGTGTGACAGTGGTGAGCTCTGCGGTAGGAGTGACGGATGCATTCAACGTGGAGGTGGGATTATATTAGGGATCAGTTCTGAGCCCTTTCTTATTTGCAATGGTGATGGACAGGTTGACAGACAAGATTAGACGGGAGTCCCCGTGGACTATGATGTTTGCTGATGACATTGTGATCTTTAGCGATAGTAGGGAATAGAATAGATTTGCTACACGGCTGCGTTTGAAAAACCGACTTATCCCGGATGAGTTTCACCGGCATTAACGATTAGGAATCTGGTTGGAACAAAACCCTGCATCCACAGGTGTTCACCAGGACCGAGTTTGGGAAACTCTGTGAGGAGGGGTAGAGTTTCTGGGCGGGGCTTCGTTGTTCCTTTCCCATGGTTTTCAATGGTGGACGCAGTCGGGTGTCATAACCGAAAAGAATAATGAAAAGTCAACGTGGCTCAGAGGTGCATGTGGACTCCTAGCACAGACGAAAGGGACTAACTGGGTGGTCGGTGAGTTTTTGCGTCCGGGCACATGAGCAGGCAGTGTGAATGCATAGAGAGCAATGGTAGACGCGGGCCGGGGAAAAAGGAGTGTTGGTGGGCGGGGAAACGTCTTCTGTGTTCCTGCAGGACCATCTAAGAAGACGCATGTTTGTCACGGATGCGGTGGACGCCGGTCAGGGAATAAGGAGTGTTGGTGGGCAGGGAAACGTTTTCCGTGTTCCTGCAGGACCATCTAAGAAGAAGCATGTTTGTCGCGGATGCGAATTGCTGTATGTAGCATGTAGAACAGTTTGCTATGGTGCACGCGGTCGTGCGTCGTAACCGAAAAGTCAACGTGGCTCAGAAGTGCATGTGTACTGTAGCACAGACGAACATAAATGACGGTGTTTATTCCGAGTCGTCGCGTCCAAGGTTGGTGGGCGTGGCTCTGCGAGTTGTCGTCGTATCCAATGGTCTTAGAGTTGGTGGGCGTGGCTCCTTCTTGCATGCGCCATTGGCGTCTTACTTGTCGGCGGTTTAGTGAATCCACGCCCCTTCCGGCGTGCTTTCTATGGGTGGCTACTTGTCAGCGGCTTAGTGAATTATATAGATAGGAAATACCAATTGTCATTTCAACCTTACAGTTGAGTTTGCTTTGCCACATGTCCCCCAAAAGTCACTTAAATGCTCAAGAAAATTTGTCAAATTCTGTGAATTCTTTGAATTCACTGAAGAAGGAACTGAACTAAGTTTTGAGTAGATTATAATGGTGCAATGGTCTTTTGCATGTCGAGAGGAGCTGGGGGAGCATCCTGACAGCTAGATATGCTGGACCAATTATTGTGGGTAAAAAATGTGATCTGAGCTATGATGCAGCAGTGATAATCACAAAACCACTGTGCTTTAAACAACAAAAAGATGCAGACAGAATAAACATAAACCACAAAATATCAATAAAAATATATCATTGCACTCAAGAGTTCTAATCTTGGGGCACACACATTGGCCATGCCATGAAGTGGTAATATGGAATTGGCTCCTTACATTGTTTAAAGGTGCAGCTCTAGGATGCAGCTGGATTTTCTCGTCTTTTTTTTGATGCCACCCTATATGGGCAGCAACTTTGCACTTTTTTTCTTCCACAAAGAAGGTAAAAAACACATTGTAAACAGTAATAAATCTGGTTGATATTTTTCAGGGTCTCATCCTGATGTGATGAGAGAGAGGGCTCCTTTAAGGTTTGCTTCGTCTCTAGCTGTACATGGCTAATTATGCTTGCATTACTGGCCATGTAGTGCTGCACCAGTAACTGAGCTAGCAGCACAGGGACAACTGCTGTATATCCTATAGCAATACCCATTCTCCTTATTACAGCCAGTTAATGTATCCCAGAACTGAAAGTACTGAAAGTTTATAAAAAAAAAAAAAAATTCACCACACATGCAGAAGCCGGGTGGCTGCTACAGTTCTGTGATACCATGCTGACCTTGCAAAGCATCATTGGGTGCTGAGAAAAAAATCTTTGTATAAAGTGGCCACACAGTGAATTTCCAGGAAAACATTTGTTGAACAAAGTCACTTAAGAACACAACACATTTGCTGCAATAAACATTTTGGAGAATTGCACAAATCAACACTACTAGTGAGAAAAGAATAATACCAACTACATAGAATAACAACATTAACCACAACTAATATATTTGCCATTGTGCTAAAATGTCCCTAAAAGATGCTGAACCGTCCTTATGAAAACTGAGAAATCAAATTTCTCTTAGTTTTACTTATTTCAGAGTTTGGCTTCTTGCACTTTATTGTCAAAGGCATACAGTTCCCCAGTAATGAGGATTTAAAAAAAGCTGTTCATTCTTTGAGAATGTGTTCTTCTTCCTGAAGTTCACCTCACTGATCTTAAGGAAAAGACTAACACATTTTATCACTGTGTCAAAAGGCATTTCTCTACTCTGTAGGCAGCCCTGTCATTGCTGGTGATCAGACCTATACTGTTGGTGTAATGAGCAAATCTGATGCAGCTGAAGCTACTGTATCTGGCCATACGGTCATTTATTTAAACAGAGGAGTACACAAGAGGCTCACCAAATCATCCTGGGGGAGGCTTAGTTGAGTGTTAGTATGGAGGAAATGATGTAGTCAATCCACATATGCTGGGCAGTAGTACTTCTTATTTCGGCTGCTCCTGTTAGGGGCTACCACAGCGGATCATCTTCTTCCATATCTTTTTGTCCTCTGCATCTTGTTCTGTTATACCCATCACCTGCATATCCTCTCTCACCACATCCATAAACCTTCTCTTCCTCTTTTTCTCTTGCCTGGTAGCTCTATCTTTAACATCCTTCTCACAATATACTCGGCATCTCTCCTCTGCACATGTCCAAACCAACGCAATCTCGCCTCCCTCACTACCATCCTGTAGACCTTCCCTTTCACTTTTGCTGATATCCGTCTGTCACAAATCACTCCTGGCACTCTTCTCAACCCATTTCACCCTGCCTGCACAGTCTTTTTCACCTCTCTTCCACAAGCCCCATTACTGTGTACTTCATTGATCCCAAATATTTAGTACTTAATATTTACATAACATACAAGTAATACAAAAAAGTCATGCTAAGGTGTTTAGTTTTCACTATGCCCCACCCTCCTCCTCCTCTTTTACATCATAGCTGCCAGAATGTACTGGTTCTTTGTTTGGGAGCCAAAATTGTTAAGACTGCTGCATCTGGTGGTGACTAGGGTAAATATGTCCCTTCTTATCATTTACGGAAGTCCCTTACTTTAAAAATCGGTCCACTTTTTAAAGGAAAATATTCTGTGAAATCTTTTTAAAGGAAACTATTTTGTGAAATACTCAAGTTAGTGATTTAAGTCTTGTATAGCTGGTTCACATGCGAGACTATCAGCTTGCATACAATGTTGTACCTTTTACTTGGTGTCCAGGGCTTGTTGGCACACAAACCAAAACATGAAATTTCTGCCTGTAACATTAGACCTTAAACTGGAAAACTTACGGAGCAATTTTCCAGAGATTGTACACTCTACTTCACCTGTATACGCTCTTAGTCCAGAACTTCACAGTAAAATTGCTGAGGTCAGCCAGTGCATGTAAAAGGATTAGACAAAAAATAAAGTTCTACATTCAACATTCTATGAATGAGTACAAATTAATGAAAAATTAATCACAAACACATCATCTTTGAAACACAATGCCTTTCCATTCATATACAGTCAATCACAAATACTCCACCAACTATGCCAGACCCAAAACACTTAAACCTACAGTTGAAGCGAATATTGAAAATTACTTTTAGAATTGGAGTTGACCCAGGCTCTTGAGAAAGCTACGAGTATATTACACTTGCCATGTTACCTATACAACCCTACTTCAGCAATTTTAAAGCAAGTTAAACTCTTCACTTAAATGAAAAACTAAATTATATAGAGAACAGTCAAGAATCAAAGTGACACATAAAGTGTTAAGATGAAATTTGTGATTAACGATAAAACAGCATAAAGCAATTGCTGTTCTTAGCTTTCACCAACAGGAAAAACACTCAATTTGAAAAACATAAAATATGTCTGCTGCAGGGAAATATGATGAAAATGACATCAAAGAAAAGTCTTCAGTTATGTCATAAAATATGTTTATTTTTGAAAATTTAAAATAAGATCCAAGCCAATGCTCAGTTCAATTAACTTTATATTCTATTTTGTACATGGAACTGCCTACAGTCATATGAACCACACTTCACTTGCTTAGTGAAGCTTACTTACAAGCCTTATTTCCTGAAAGAAAATTACACTGGTTAAAGCCTTCATAAAAACAACTTCCAAAATAATTTGGCAAAAAAGCAATCTTGGGAAATGAAAAAGGGAAGACAGTATTTGTAAATGTTAGCAGAATCGGCTTAAATACTACAATGTTAAGTAGCAGAAAATGGGAAGACAGATGGTGACACTACATTTAAAATTTGGCATTTAAACATAGTTTCGAAGAATACTTTTAACACAAACCATTTAGATTAGCACAATTATACCATGGATCAGACATAGAGCAATGGTCCTCACCTGGATGATGTCTGGTGTTTCCTGCTTATTTCCTCTTAAGTGTACAATGCTTTTGCACAAAGAAAAAAATAAATAGTAAACTCTGGAAGTGCATACATGCAATTTGTAAGCTTTCACTGCTACACCAAAACTAAGTGATTCTGCACATAACATTGTAAAAAATTAAATGTGTGGATTGCTGTGGTGTGTTTTATACACACACACACACATAAAATATACATACATACATATACACCCATACACACACATACATGCATGCATATACGCATACACACATATGTTATAAATATATATGCAATAAATTAGAGGTCATTTTTCATAGGCAAATAGTCTAAGTTGAGACTATTTGAAGGCAGGAATAATTACAGATGTACTAATCAACCCAGTAGATGATTAGAATAAAGACAAATTTTAACTGAGATAGTGTCATATCATTAAGTAAAACCAAAGAAAAAGAAATTAAGTAATTTTGTGTGTGTGTGTGCATATATTTCATATTAGACAATTGCTGTCCTCAGCCATTTTCTGTTGGTTGATTCCTGCAAATTGCAAACTTTTATTAACTTTCTATAACTATATTGAGATTAGGGGTGTACAATTACCATAAAATTAACTTTGACCATTAACTGCCATTGATATTGAAATGACTAATTTTGATTAGTAATATTGTACGAGCAATTTGTTAGTTAGGTTAGTTAAGTTGCTACACGTCTTTTCTTAGTTATTTTATAATGTTTGCCTATATATTAGAGTAGGTTATATTATAACCCCTAAAACCTAAATTGTAAATGGAACATTTTAATTATTTCTCATCATTCTCACCTCGGACTAGTTCGGTTTATGATCTGCCTTGCAGTTGCAAAGTCATGGAGGGCCAAGAGTTTCAAACCGTACTTAATTTGCCGAGCATACTGATACTAACATACCAACATCAAGCCTATGTAAGTTTGGTATAAAGAAGTAACTTAAGTTTAACAGGAGAAACCTAATATTTCAAAGAAACAGAGAAGAGCCCTTGTTTCTCTTTTATTATGCATGCGTAATTGTTCCTTTTTTAAATTTTCACTAAACCTTGTTAAAACTAACTTTATTGAACTGAGAAATTTCTTTTGCTATTGAGTTTGATGCTGGATCCTACCTTGCCAACTCAGTAGCTGCTCAACTTTGGGAACCTAGAAAAGACACAGCAACAAACACTACAATGAAACATTTTGTGTTGTCAATTGAATGTACTGCATTCTGTATAGACTCAGTACAGCAGAACCTTCATTTAGCAAGGAACCACTTGAAAAATTGTTAAAGTGAAATTAAAGGATGAATTAGTTGGAACTTAAAATGTTTTAATTTTTTGCATTAAAAATACAGATATTTGTTAAACACTTGTCATTGTTTTATAAAAGTAAATGAATGATATTCAAATTAAGAAATAAAATTTAAGTACAACCCAAAAATTCCTTTCTTTTCAAAACAAATATTACTTTTGAAAAACAAGTCATCACCACTATTCACCATTCAATAAATGTGAACTGTGGGAAATGTTAAATTGGTGTTATGCTCTATTAAGAAAACAAAAGTTGCTTGTGTATGTGAAATCAAAGCTGATAAAATCCTAAATGACAATAAAGAGGAGAAATTTTATGTAAACCCCTCCAGGTGCTGCTGTGTCCTTCCACTGTCCAAAGACATACAGGATAAGTGAATTGGTGATGCTAAATTGGCCCCAGTGTGTGGGTGGATGTGTGTGTGTGTGTGTGTTTAGCCTGTGATGGACTGGCGCCCCAGCCCAGGGTTTGTTCTTATCTTTCGCCCTGTGCTAGGTGAGTTAGGCTCCAGCTCCCCCTACAACCCTGGCCAGACATGACAGAATGGTGGTTCTGATGTACAGGTATGTAAAAGTATTAAATTTTAACAATAAATAGCAAGTAGTAAAGGTGGCTATGATGTACAGGTATGTAAAACTATTAAATTTAACAATAAATAGCAAGTAGTAACGGGACAGACTTTTACATGCTGTTCCCCTGGTGTAATGCATATTATGTGCCAGAACAAACATGCAGCACCATCAATTAAAAAAAAAAAAAACATTTTCTACATATTTTTCAAGTTCATTATACCCTTACATAGTAGTTGCACATCATCAGGCAATTATCTGCTATACGATATGGAAATACCGCAACAACATAACAGGATGGTATTCATATTCAGAGTATTTACTTATACCATATATACAGTACCATTGGTTACTCAATATTTACTAATTTAACTGATGGTCAAAAACATTAGAGTCTGGTTCAATTATTGATAGAAACATTGTTCCTATATTTGCCCTGTTACCAGCAATCAAGCTAACTTGCTGCTTCTGCTTCTCCTGCAAGTGCTAGGTAGCCAGTGTAGCTCTTGGTCCATGAACAGTTACATTTCCATTATTGAGCAAAGTAAGCAATTTGCAACCATATTCCTTTACATTACAATGAAACTCATGATGCTCAGACATATTCATAGTTCTGCAAATTAGATGTTGGTGCATAGTTATCAGGATGCATTCAGCATGGACACCTGAAATTACAAATATTATGTGAGAACCTCCGATTGACCAATGTGCTCACTCTTAATAAATGTATCTGATTGCTTGCAAAACTCATTTGCTGTTTAAAGCAGCTTGCAAATGGAAAGACCCAATCTTTGTTTGATTTAATGCTCAAACTCTGTCAAAGTAAAATTAGTAAATCATGGCAGCAGTAATCATAATCACTGTTAATACATGCTTTAATTGTGCAGCCCTAACTGAGATAGAAAATTAATGCATCAATATTCTAAGCCTGCTTTCCTCAACAAATGGTCATGGGATGCCAGCTGCAAATACAAGTTGATTATGCAGAGTTTATGCAAATTAATGATCTCAGGTGATAACCAAAATACTTTCAATGTCTAAATGCTTCATACCAGATAAATGGATCTATCTTGAATGCTATGTAATGATCTAAGGTGATAACCAAAATACAGCGGACCCTTGACTTACGAACTTAATTCGTTCGCGAGGGCTGGTTGTAACTCAAGTTGGTTGTAAGTCAAGACTATTTTTACTATAAGAAATAATGGAAATACCCATAATGCGTTCCGAACCTCCCACAGCAACACTTACTTAACCTTTTCATAATAAAAAAGGGTTTTATAATGTGCATAATTTACCAAAACACCAATAATTTTTCTAATGTACTATCCAAAAAGTTATAAAAAAGTGCCTAGCCTACCAGAAACAACAATTTCATACTGTACTCACCATTTAATTTGACATCTTTGGGCTGCAGGAAGGGAGGAGGAGGAGAATGAAACGGAAGGTTTTTTAAAGGCTTTCTTTAACTTGCGCTCAGGCGTTTGCAATCATTTCAATAGCTTCTTTTGCGTTAATTTTAATCTCCTCCTGCCTACAAGTTATTCTGACGAGAATTTTTCTCAGCATTTCCTTGCAATAATGCACTTTCAAGGTGCGAATGATGCCCAAATCCAATGGCTGAAGCGCTGCAGTGCACTTGGGGGGGAGGAATTCAACTGGAACTTTATTTAAATGTGGAAGCATGTTGTGGGCAGCACACTTATCAATCAGAAGCTGAATCATCTTTTTTTTTTTTCATATTGTGAGGTTTCTTAACTCTTTTGAGACCGACCCCCCCAATCCCCACTCAATGGGAACGACACGCTGAAGTGCGTCCTGAAGCGTGATTGCCGCGTCTGTGGAGGCTTGTTTGTCCATTGCCGGGCTGGGTAACAACAGACTCATGGCGCTGCAGTGAAGCGACACAGAAGCAAATCATAAAAGATCGGGGTTGCGCTATAAGTCCCTGTCTTGCTCCCCAAAACACAAGGTTGAGTCTCAGCAAAACCAGCTTTATTCAGCTTGAAACAGGAAAGTCACACTTATTTATTGTAGCGTGATCTGCCATTCTGCTATACACAGACACAGCAGATCAGTAATCAAGTTACCCGTTACCTGCATTTACAATGTTCCTTGCATATCGCCCATCGATATCTTTTCTGTTTGCTTTGGCTGAGAGACTCAGCACAGCTTTGAGCCGGCTGTTGGCCCAGCAACAGATAAACAGTCTTCCATAGACGCGGAGTTTGGACTTCGGGACGCTCTTCGGCGTGTCGTCTAGTTGGGGGAGGTCCCAAGAGAGTTTACAAACCTGACATTTTCTTGAATTAGTGCCGCATTAATAGGAATGTTTCTTGAACGCGCATCACTGAACCACATAAAAACTGCTTTTTCGACGTCTTCAAATGCAGCAGTTCACATACATTTTGCAACCCAAGATTTTTCTTCTTTTTTTGCTCGGTCTTTTAAGAAAGTTGACAGCGTCGATAGCGATAGCGAAATTCCGAATTCACTGGCAACGTCTTTTTTTCTTCGTGCCGCAATCGAGAGCTGCAAAAAAATGTAAAGTTTTTTTTCTAATATGAACTGTTATCGTTTTTTCGTGTCTGCCGTTTCTATAGGAGGGTGACAATGAGTTAAATTCCAATAGATGATTTTCAAATGTTGACGAGCAATAAGTAAAAGGTTTCACTGAAATCCGCAGGAAATAAAAAAGGCAAAAAAAAAACTACGAGGAAAGTCAGAAGAAAAAATATATACAGTGTTTGTTTGGGGGGTTGTTGTGCACAACTGAGCTGCGGTATAGAATTAACTGCTCTGTGAATGATTCATTCAAGCATTTCAAGGTCTTTAGGGCACTTCATTGTAATGAAAGTATCTGCTGAATGTACTTTGTAGTAACGAGATTTCTATAGACTCGCATCATACGGGGAAGCTGTCGGGAACATAAAAACACTTCGCTGTAATGAAAATGTTGTTGTAAAGATATTCGTTGTAACAGAATTTTACCTGTATATAGATAAATCACTGCACTGACCGAAATTACTTCCACAAACACATGTATCTGGGCTCCGACTGATGCTTACTAACGCTCTCGGCTGTTTGTTTACAATCGCGCATTCAGGTCGTAAACCAAGATGTTGGTTGTAAATCAAAATAAAAATTTTGGTCGTAAATCAAGTTGTTCGCATGTCAGGCCGGTTGTATATCAAGGGTCGACTGTACTTTCAAGGTCTAAATGCTTCATACCAGATAAAGGGATCTATCTTGAATGCTATGTATTAATTACTGTGTGTTATGTAGTGCAAATGTTACCAAAGCACAAGTGGAAATTGATAACAATGAGACATTTCTCATCTCTCATCTCAATCAAGCATGTTTGAAGGTTGTAGTCAATGCAAAAGGCACTATTGTTTTGAAAAAGGAGTTACTTTGCAAATGTTAAAATTCAGAGCTGACTGAACACAGGACACTTAATTTCAACATACTTCTCAAGCAAAGTACAGATTTTAAGCAAAGAAGCATCTTGGTGTACTAAGTGTACTAAGTCTTGGTGTACTGGAAGTGAGTGACTTTGTGAGAATATATTGTACAGTAATCCCTCGCTATATCGCGCTTCGCGGCTTCACTCCATCGCGGATTTTATATGTAAGCATATTTAAATATATATCGCGGATTTTTCGCTGCTTCGCGGGTTTCTGCGGACAATGGGTCGTTTAATTTCTGGTACATGCTTCCTCAGTTGGTTTGCCCAGTTGATTTCATACAAGGGACGCTATTGGCAGATGGCTGAGAAACTACTCAGCTTACTTTTCTCTTTCTCTTGAGCTGACTTTCTCTGATCCTGACGTAGGGGGATTGAGCAGGGGGGCTGTTCGCACACCTAGACGATATGGACGCTTGTCTAAAAATGCTGAAAGATTATCTTCACGTTGCTATCTTTTGTGCAGCTGCTTCCTGAAATGACATGCTGCACGGTGCTTCGCATACTTAAAAGCTCGAAGGGCACGTATTGATTTGTGCTTGAAAAACAAACTCTGTCTCTCTCTATCTCTCTCTTTGTCTGCTCCTGACGGAGGGGGTGTGAGCTGCCGCCTTCAACAGCTTTGTGCCACGGTGCTTCGTATACTTAAGCCAAACAGCCCTATTGATTTGTTTGCTTTTCTCTCTATCTCTGTGACAGTCACTGCTCCTGACACGCACTCCTTTGAAGAGGAAGATATGTTTGCATTCTTTTAATTGTGAGACGGAACTGTCATCTCTGTCTTGTCATGGAGCACAGTTTAAACTTTTGAAAAAGAGACAAATGTTTGTTTGCAGTGTTTGAATAACGTTCCTGTCTGTCTCTCTACAACCTCCTGTGTTTCTGCGCAAATCTGTGACCCAAGCATGACAATATAAAAATAACCATATAAACATATGGTTTCTACTTCGCGGATTTTCTTATTTCGCGGGTGGCTCTGGAACGCAACCCCCGCGATGGAGGAGGGATTACTGTACACCATAATCATATTTAGGTATTTCATTCATGCTGTATAATGAATACCTTCTGTCTGGTGAAACCAGTTACAACAGAAACTAATGTGCCTATCATAAAACTGCCATTAATTTCAATTAATGGTGCACACAAGCGCTATGGACAGAAGTGAAATACGAGATTCTCAGGGGGAAATTACATATAAATGCCCATCAATGTTGTAGCTGTTATTGGAAGAATCTGAAGAAATCGAATTTGCAGAGACATGATGTAACCCTGACATCTTCCAATTTCTGGAATTTCCAGAATGTATTTTGTGTATACATAAACACATGCACAATACAGTCAACTCCAGATAACTTTATATCGCTTAACTCGATAATCTGGTTAACTAGATAAAATGCCACAACCCCAACTAAATATTCAGAGTGGCACGCTAAAAAATATTTGTTTTACTCGATACTGAATAACTCGATAATCCGCTTAATTCGATAAAATTTAGGTATCCTGAATGGAAAAAATCCACTCAACTCGATATTCTACTGCCCAAATACACATTATATTTATTCATTCAACAGGTGCAAAATAAATGTCTGCTTTACTTTTGCAGCTGAGGAATACTCAACAAATGCTCGAAGGTCTCAAGCTACTGTCACGTGATTTTGCATTGCATCTGGGGGAGACACTGAAGAGATCTTGAAGTCTGCAAAAAGATGTTGTGAAAGTCGCTGGTCATCTCGGAAAGACTTTCTGTGCAACTTGATTCTTCGTGGAAAAATCCAGCTGCACGAAAGCAGTTGATTGTGCTTTCCTTCACTGCATCCCCGGAAAGACTTTCTGTGCAACTTGATTCTCCATGGAAAAATCCAGCTGTATGAAAGCAGTTGACAATTGTGCTTTCCTTCACTGCATCCCATGATTCCCGGAGAAGCTTCACAGCATCCAGCAGATTTAAGGAAAAGTCAATGTTTTCATCATGATCCATCAGCCACTTTAGTGCCAGCCTTCTTCATTAGAAGTGCTTGATGTTCTTAATGATGCCACAATCTATTGGTTGTGTACGTAAAGTAGTATTGGTGCTCGATATGTTGTAAATTTGTAACGTAAAGATGTGCCGGTTGCGTGGGTGTAATTTGATACACTCAATTGTTATTTGCTTTCAGCCATTCAGCTTCATGAACATGCTTTTTCAGATCATTTCTCATTGGTGAAAATGTCAAATAACATGCCTTCAAGTAGTGAGAGAAGTTTAATAAAAAGCCTTGGGGTGCTGAGCCAAGTGTGTAGGGTAAAAAAATTACTTAAAATGTCGTATCCAGCTATATCGATAAACCGGTTAACTCGATAATTAATTTGAGCATCGAGAATATAGAATTATCTGGATTTGACTATTAAAAAAAAATCTAGATATTTTTTATCTCATATGATTTGTTCTCTTATGCATACTTTATTTGTACCCAAGGGGAAAATAAGGTATTAAAGAAGTTAAAGAAAAATACAAACATTGTAACAAACCACCATCCTTCCCAACATAAAACCTGGCTTGACTAATGCTATGACAGCATGACTACATTAGCTGAAAATACAGTAGTTCACTTCAGAATTACACATTCATTTTGCAAAACCAAAAATAAATGAATTAAACAATTTTGTATTTTGTTAAAGAAAATAACATCAGTTGTTCACTTCTCAGGTAACTGCTTGTTTGCATAGCAGGTATATAAAACCCATGCATAGATAAACAAACATGAAAATTATTAACTTTATCATTAGTTGACTGAACAAACCAATGAACTGAAACAGAAGTGGCTGTGGAAAGAATCATATTGGGTGAAGGACAACCTAACTAATAGGTGATGATGTGGCAGATATGACAGATTGATCAAATGATCAATTCCTACACCAAGGCAAGGGAGCATATTGCAACAAGGTAGTCATCATGAATCAGTAACAGCTCTCCTAAGCATAAAATTTTAAAGCAGACAGGAGTTTTAAAACAGTGTGGGATAAGGCCGAGAACCACACACACAGTAGCCGGCTATGGAATCAGAGTGCAGCAGACAAGACATACATCAAACTGATGTTTCTTCAAATTCAAAGGTCTACCACCAATATTAGTTCTGAACTCACAGAAAGGTATACTCCTCTATAATCAAGAGAAGTCCTATTATACATACACACACACACATACAATGCAGTTATGAATAATAAATAACGAGCATTCTTCCATGAACTCAAAAAAAAGTTTTATTACTGTTATGAGACTCAAATGTTTTGTCCATATTATATATATATATATATATATATATATATATATATATATATATATATATATATATATATATATATAATTGTAAGCAGAAAATACAGTTGTTCTTACTAAAAACAGCACAGCAGACTGCAATGGGGGAGGATTACTGATGTACTCGGGCAATAATTAATAGATGTGTCCCTACAGATACAATTTTTGTATGCATAGCACTTTTGAATCACCTGGGAGGAAAAAAGAATTCTTTTAAAATAAACATGGGAAAAAACACATGCTTCACAGTCTACTAAAACTGCCAAATTTTCAAAACCCAAAAACTTCCATATAAATGGGAAATTGAATATGTGAAAAATGACCTCTCAGATTAGAATTCTCCATCTGAATGCACTAATATTTTCTGGAAATTCATTCTTTAGTTATGCTGCCGTCTGCTGAATGCAGATTCAAATCGAAAGACAGAATGATCAAGCTGACTAACTAATCAACACATGCAATTGCCTGAAAATTTTTTAGACTACACCAATAATTTCACCCGACAGTTTACAAATAAAATTAACCAAATAGTTTAGCAAAACAGAACTACAGGCAAGTATGAAGACTTGAATGATCACACTGACTGAAAAGAATTCCTTAGAAACTGAAGGCTACAATTGAGTCAACAATGCATTTTATAAATGCATCCATAATAAAATGCATTCCAACAGCTGGAGTACTGTCAACATTGGTATTGTTGGAGATATTCCTACCC
Source organism: Erpetoichthys calabaricus (assembly GCF_900747795.2). Lineage (NCBI taxonomy): Eukaryota > Metazoa > Chordata > Cladistia > Polypteriformes > Polypteridae > Erpetoichthys > Erpetoichthys calabaricus. Next base: position 185,408,110 of record NC_041396.2, read on the forward strand.
CCCAATGATCTATCCATGTTTACATATTTTTCACAATGCTACAATGATAATGAGCTTAAAAAGTTTTCACGCACTGACATAACTGTTGAATTTAAAATGTGAAGAACTAATTTTCTCTTAACCAATCTGAAGCCTAATTTACATGAAGCTTAGAATTCATAACTGATGACAAGTAAAATAAGCAGAAACATTAGCTGAACACACCATTTACAAGTTTCAGCGGATGCTAGTTTGCTTCCTTCCCGTATGGCTAGGGTTCATCTCTAACTTAATAAATTTTAAAAAGTGAATTCTAGGGTAACAGGAGGTTTCTGCTGTTCTTAATTACTATGGGGACTTTTATTGAGTATATTACAACTGAACAAAGATCAATATATTTAGCTTCTGTAAAACATAATTAAACAGCAAGTTAAAGACATGTTAGCCAGGTTGTGTAGTGGCACTTGCCAAGCGATGGAGCAGAAACCCAGTAATGTGGTGGAGGAAGCGCACACCTCCAGTTGGCTGTGTATGACTTAACATTTACAATAAAAATCTTAGGCCGCTTGTGCAATGTGCCTCACAAACAGCAAAGTTCACCATAGTTCTTTTCCTGCCAACAATGCCGCTTGCCTACACCACTGTTCTTTTCCTATCAGCACACTGAGCACTAGTCGGAGGACGTAAAATCCAATTATGTCAGCAAGGTAGTCCAAAATTTGAATTCTTGGGTCGCATTATGTGTATAATGTTGTAAACTCGCAATTAAGACCAAGATTCAAGCTCCAGTGGTTCACAAGTTTTTCTCTGATACACAGGCAACCCTTTGCATTATAGACAGATGTATAGATAGATAGCACTGTTAAATATGTTTACTGTAAAGTTACTATGAACATCCAGTGACTAGTAAATTATTGTCACCTGCCAACAACTCAACTGGAATGGAACCTTGAAAAGTATGACTCATTCTCCAGAACTACGATTGCTTGCATCATAGTGCATTGTTGGAATGTCCCATGGGGCAATGAATCACCACTTTTACTCAGTGTGCTGGAATTTATTTTCCTATTGACTGCATGTGTTCAGTCTATAATGTCCCATTTTATGCCACCTATCTAATTCATCAGATATGTCAATACAAAAGACTAAATCTGTGATTAGTAAATTGGACAAAAAAAAAATTTTCAGCCTCTACTTTTCTAAGCTTTATGGTAATTTAGTTGTTGTGCTCTATTACATAAGGTATTACAGTATTTCAGCTTGCTCACCTGTGTATTTGCTTCAAACCTCCTGTCAACAGAGAGCAGTAAGGCAGCCTTTACAAAAGAGAATATTACCCTTTATATTAATAAAAGTGAAGTAATAAAATGAGAAAAAAGAACCAAAGAATTTCTCTTCTGCAATTAGACAAACAGCAATCAAAGAACAAATTCAGACGTTTTTATTTTGCCTTTAATTAAAACGGACACTGCTTGTCTGAGCTTGGATGATTAGTGAGCTTGTGCTATTTAGTACAGCAGCTCACATTTTCAATTAGTAAACAAAATAGGTCTGTTAGCTTAAAAACAAAATTTGTCTATTTTTACTTGTAAAAATGTTAAGGAATTTAGCCTTGGATCTTCCTGATAAACTTCTTATGGAAAATGATGAGTTTTGCGTCTTTAAGGGTTTGTAATGTGTTTATTATAAAATCTTTTTTGTGTGTCACACAATACAGTAATCCCTCCTCCATTGCGGGGGTTGCGTTCCAGAGCCACCCGCGAAATAAGAAAATCCGTGAAGTAGAAACCATATGTTTATATGGTTATTTTTATATTGTCATGCTTGGGTCACAGATTTGCGCAGAAACACAGGAGGTTGTAGAGAGACAGGAACGTTATTCAAACACTGCAAACAAACATTTGTCTCTTTTTCAAAAGTTTAAACTGTGCTCCATGACAAGACAGAGATGACAGTTCTGTCTCACAATTAAAAGAATGCAAACATATCTTCCTCTTCAATGGAGCAAACAAATCAATAGGGTTGTTTGGCTTTTTAAGTATGTGAAGCACCGCGGCACAAAGCTGTTGAAGGTGTCAGCTCACACCCCCTCCGTCAGGAGCAGACAGAGAGAGAGAGAGACAGATAAAAAAATCAATACGTGCCCTTCGTGCTTTTAAGTATGCGAAGCACCGGGCAGCATGTCGCTTCACGAAGCAGCTGCACAGAAGGTAGCCAACGTGAAGATAATCTTTCAGCATTTTTAGACGAGCGTCCGTATCGTCTAGGTGTGCGAACAGCCCCCCTGCTCAATCCCCCTACATCAGGATCAGAAAAAGTCAGCGCAAGAGAGAGAGAGAGAGAGAGAGAGAGAGACAGAAAAGTAAGTTGGGTAGCTTCTCAGCCATCTGCCAATAGCGTCCCTTGTATGAAATCAACTGGGCAACCAACTGAGGAAGCATGTACCAGAAATTAAAAGACCCATTGTCCGCAGAAACCCGCGAAGCAGCGAAAAATCCGCGATATATATTTAAATATGCTTACATATAAAATCCGCGATGGAGTGAAGCCGCGAAAGGCGAAGTGCGATATAGCGAGGGATCACTGCATACATTTTGGCAAGGAACAAGTACTGCATAATTAAAACTGTAATCCATACTTATAATTATGCCTTAAGAATTGGGAATATTTAGCTGATACACTATAAAAAAGAAAAAGCAAAAAAACACCTGTATAAAATATAGTAAATATATGCTTTTTAAGATCAAAAAAACCTAAATGATTCAAAACTATAAATACATGTATATTATATTTAAGCAGTGTTCAAATGCCAATATCAATTAACTTTATCAATGCATGAGGATATATATATATTTTGTTAGATTAATGGTTAAAACTACTTTTTTAAAATTAAGCTTTGTTTCAGATAAGCAACCTAACAGAATAATTTAAACACTTATGACAACTTGAAATGATGAGAAATATTTTCTTTTATGCCACATGTATTATCAACTTGTAACAATGAGAATTATTTTCTTTTATGTACAATGGAAAGTTTTTCTGTACATATTTTATTAGTTACATGAGTATGTATTTTAATGGTAATTTAATTTTAGTATTTTTATGGTCACTGAATTTCCAGAATTTCATTTTTTTTAAATAAAAAAATGAACAGGCAACATCTGTGGAATACAGTTTAACTATTAGTATTAAGTTATAAAAACTTTGACATTGCTGGTCTCAACAGTAAGACTCTGAAAACAATGCTTTAACCACAAATGTGAATTTCTTACGTTTGAAATTATGAGCTCTTGAAACAAAAGTTTAAAAAGGGTTGAAAAGGTCATTTCCAATCATTTTCACGGAGCCGTTAAGCTATGAAAACTGAGCAAAAAGTAACAGGCTCCTGCCACCAAGCATAAAACACTCGACCCCTTTTGCTCGATCTTTGAAACTTCACGCGCCTTCCACGGTGTGACGTTTAACGTGTGCAACCTAACAGACCCCCCCCCCCCCCGCTTTGGCTGTACAAGCAGGCACAGCAAACCAGCATGATGTTAAAAGGGGGTGTGTCCTTTTGACAGGTGCGCACAGCTTGGCCAATCAGGACAAAGTAATGGTAGCCGCACGTTTCCGCCTACTAGGCAGCAACGTGACTTCGGTGAGGCTTACGAGTTCCCTGATCACTAAAAGCTCCTAGCTAACGCAGGTCAGATTTCTTATATAAAGAAAAATTGCTTAGTTGTGCTCAATGCCTTCCACATACTGTCCACAACTCAGATAATTATTCATTTTTTGCAGCATCAACGGGCCAATATCTTAAAAATCACATGGCAGACCGTGGCACCTCAGTGGCCTAGTTAAGTCACCAACTGACAAGAGCACAAACGGAATGCGACAGAACATCGGGACTTCTAATATTGTGGGGAAAATCTTTTTTTCTCTCTACACTGACGTGTAGTTATAGACATACGAATTTACAGTTTGAGTTAAAAATGTGCATTTAAGTCATTGGACACACTTGTATTTATTTAGAGATAAATATCTCTAACTAATAATACAATCGCTTAATAGTTCTTCAGATGCACGTACGGCGCATCTCACAATCTTTACTCTTACAAGGCTATAAACATGCAACGACGCGTACAGTCCTCACTAAATTCCATGGGTCGATAAGTAGCGTCAGCACAGTCGCTTGTAGCCCAGCACCGCCTTCTACCCGCGCGCGCCTCTTTAGTTCGTGCGTTCCTGTATTAGTACCCTTTAAAAATACACTCATGCGGTCTAAATATGACACGGTAATAAATTCCACTTTCTGAAAATAATCGATCGCAAGAACAGCAGCATAAAAAAGCCTAAAAGGATTATTAAAGCAGCAGCACTCCTCTGTCAAGGATCATGCGCACTTAGGTTAGTTCCGTGTGAGTAGCTGGTTAACTCGTACACCACTTATTCACTCAATCATCAGGTTTAAAATTAAACATCTGTTTGAAAAATCGGGGGCATCGCAACTATTCGCGATGCCGCTATTTTAATTGAAATATCATGCCAAGAAGAATAGGGGAAGGCCAAGTTTCACCCACATGTCGGGCCACGGGCAGTTTGAATGAGTGACTGCCGTGATGGGGCGGGGGGGATGGGATACTGTAACCAACGTAATATTTTAATTTTAACTCGCCACCACGCAACAATGACAACCCAACAATACATGAAGAGACAAACCTGAAATAACGGAATGTAGTCACTTGTCACAACTGTCAGGATTGACAGAAATTTGAATCAAACATAACTGACCAAAAGGAAAAATTACACTATACAGAAATTCCAAGCAAACATCGCCGAGCAAAAAAAATGTTTAGAATGGAACGGGGCGTTTTTTATTATACCTCACCTTGGTATGTTACGGAGGTCCCCCGATCCGTTGGTCTCATCTCGTTGGGAAAACCACACCTCTAACAGCTTTTCGGTCCCTTCGAAGAAGTGTGCACCGTTCTGTTCCATCGTGAGACAACAGAAAACCAACAACAGAAATTACAGTTTGGGGTTTATTTCAACTTCACTTATCCGTGCTAAATAAGTTATTGACTTATTTGTTTCAGTTCTTTAGCAGTCAAGGGTGTCTTATTCGTGATTATACCGTCTTCCCTTTTACAGAGAATACCGATGAGCGAGCGCTAGCTAATATCGCCGGCCATACTGTGTAAAGCAGGGCAAAGAAGCTGCAGAGGGTTTTTATTACTTGCCTCGTGACGTCATACAGAGGCATGACCCAACCAAATCCCGCGGAGCAAGTTCACTTAACGTTTACTGGACAATTTTGTCTGTCACTCATGCTCCCAAAGACCCAGTTTTGTTGTCCGAAAGACGTCACGTAACATTGGTGCGTAAAAACAAGGTTCTGTATATTGTAATTTCCTATACAAATTTAACTGTATTGAACCTTCGTTTTCTAGTGCAGTGCCCCAAGGATCCGAAGTTTATCCTGACATAATAGTGCGACAAAGCAAAGGTCGATCAAGGATGATACGCGAGGCATGCACGCGTCCGTACTCACTCGGCACTGGGCCTTTCTACTGTTTTTTGGGATATAGGAGGAAACACACATGCACACGAAGAGACCGTACAAACTTCGCACAGGCAGACAACCCAAAGTATCACGGAATCAAATCAGGAGCCTTTGAGGTGTGAGGTATTATTGCCACGAACTATAACAATAATGTAAAAAATGAAAATATGTTAGCGATACACGTGTGAAATATGACTGAAAAAAGTAATAAAATCTGAATAAAACGACAAAGTATTAGTTCGTCGGTGGTTTCGTTTCCTGTTATGTTTTGATATAGTAAATTACATATTTTAAACTTTTCCCTAACGAGGCCGAATTTGGTGCATTTCGATAACATCATGCACCATGTAACAAATGCAACTCTATTATATGTGGTGACGGTATATAGATTGCCTTCTGTTAAGTTACTCATTTAAATATCCAGCATACATAATTCATTTTGCGCATTTCGTAGTCTCATTTCTGTATTTATCACCCAGTAATTTACAGTTTATTTGCATTATAGTATTTTGAGCTGTACTCTTTGCACTTAGTAAAATTCAGATTGATGATGAATGATGTACTGCGTGAAAGATGATAACATCAAAAATAATTAGCGGTGTTGTAACTTTAACAAATCATTTTAAAGGTAGACGCATGTTTACATGTTAAACAGTTTATTCTAAATGAGAAGTCTTATAACCAGCCCATTATGAGAGTGTTACTTATGTGTATCTCCATATCTTCAGTATTGAAAATACATTATTGGATCCATTGTGTTCTATTATATAGAGTATTATATTCCCATGCATTTATATGTGCATAATAGATTTAAAATATTTAAACGAGTAGAATAAAGAATCTGGTCTTATATTGGAATTATCGTGTTCTGTGGTTTGCTGCTGTGGTTAAATTCTGCGTCCAGCGATACATTTCGGCTAGTAGTAGTAGTAGCAGCAGTAATAATAATAATAATACAAAGATGAATTTTTATTTAAAAGCATTACAAAAAATGCTATTTAGACATAATTAGGCAATATTTATTTTTATGCTTATTTAATAGGAATTAAACATCTGCAATATAATGTAGGTGCGAGTTCTTTACATTCTTCGAAATAATGGTTACAATCGCCCATAAATAACGTCGTTAGAAATACAATTGTAATTGTTAATTCGTGTGCTTTTTCTTTTGCTGTTATTACTTAACAACTTAAGTAATAACAGCAAAACATGCGGAGTAGAACAGCTGTCGCTATAGATTTGAATAGCATGTTTACGGTAAACAATACAATGAGCAAATATATTTGGTAAAATAAGAAATATATAGTTTATTTAACAAATACATGAGTAATATATTTTTGAAACAGAAGGAACTAGGTAATTGCATTGGATGTATTTAACAAGTATTTATTTTGCCATACAGGTCTTTCGTGATCGGCTACTAAGGTTAATTTTTAGTGCAGAATTAGGTTCTTGCTCACGTTTGTTTTTAATGCTTTAGTTTTAGACATGAATGGTCAATGCACGTGTACTTCATTAAAATAGGCACACATTTAATATGTTTTCCATTTAAGGTTATTAACACAACCACTACCTTGGAAGAACGCATCTGGAACCTTCAAATACACATTCCAATTTTAAATTATTAGAGAACTTTAGGCGGTTTTGAAAATGTTATTAGAATGTATTACTCTAATTAATTACATAGATGGTGCTTACATAGAAAAACTGACTCCATAATATTGTATTTTAAGTTGAACACCTCACTTTTAATCAAAATCAATAAATTCATCAACGTGAAACAAGTTAAAGCAAGTTTGTATAAAGTCATAGAACTTATGTAAATATGTATTTACAACGGAACATTAAAAATACACTTTTGTTACAGGGCGATATGTTAAAGTCACAGTATTCACGGAGTTTTACATTGAAGTCATTACTGATGTTGTTTTTCTAACGTGTACTAGTGCCATTTTAAACTTTTTTTAAAACACTGCACCGAACGCGTGTTTTGCAGACGTACTAAATTCCGTAGACTTCATTGGAAATAAGACTAGAAACTGAGTAACGTACGTTCATATCTTAAACTCAGGGCTGCTTGTTTAATCTACTGGAATATATTTAAAAAGTTCATCGTGTATATTTGATACAAGTGAAAGTGTTGTGTGTGTATTTATACTATACACAGCGCAGCCGTTTGAGATAACGTTCTCTTTCTTTTTCTATTTTTACATTTTGGCGTCCCTCTGCAGAGCGTACGACCTCCTCTACAGACTCCCTCTCTAATCGACGGAAAGCCAAACAAATCATCTCTTCTTAAACTGGCACTGAAGGGGCGGGGTCTCATCCAAGAGTGATTAGGTAATCAAAGGACATTCCAGAGCCACAACACTGCCAGAGGTGTTTGTTTGATGAAATTAACAGTGTCAGTGCCAGAGTAAATGTTCCTATTGTTAAATTACATTTACTGGAAAAATGAAATCAAATACACCATTGGACCTATCCTTCTCAAACCTGAAATAGCAACTAAAGTACGCTGACACGGCCTCCTTTTTTCTCTCTCTCTCTCGCCCCCCTTTTCTGTTTCTTTTTCTTTCTCTCTCGTTTTTGTACTGGAAAAGGAGCGCGCGCATGAATATCGTTTGGTACGAAAATTGGGAGTTGTAGTCTTCTTAAGACCTAAGCTTCCGTTACAATAGCATGGCCTCTGCGCTACCTCGGGACTCCAGCTCCCATCGCTCCAGTCGTGTAATCCAGAAACGTCAGCGAGCCAGTGAACATTAAGCGGAGCAGACCAAAATCCCAAACAAGGAAATGATGGGGTTGGAAATGCTTAGATTATTTAATTAATATCGTTTAATAATTAATTATTTTTCACTGTAAAGTGAATTATATTTATGGGTTACAATGGATTATGATTTCAAAACGAAGCTCGCAGCTGAACGAGAGAAAGTGGAAGATCTGTTTGAATATGAAGGTTGTAAAGTGGGTCGCGGTACCTACGGGCATGTTTATAAAGCCAAGCGCAAAGACGGGTAAGGAATATACCAAGCACTATCGTAAATTCAGCGTGGAAAAATAATGTCCTTTTTGGTTGCTTGTGAACGTGACTGTAATCTGCCATTCTATTTCAATGTCAGCTGTGTTTTTGTGTTTGTTGTAAACCTCCCCCTCTTTCCCGCAATTGCCTCCGCTCCAGTCTGAGCGTCTCGCAGCAGGGTATGTTTATGTTGATGGATTTGCGCGTAAAATTGTAACGCGCTCTTGTGCATGAAGTAGGCAGCTCACCAGCCGACATAAGCCAACCGAAAAATTGGTGGTGTGGACGCCATCTAGCAACCTACTGTTTTGGTAAAGAGAAAAGATTTTAAAAAAAGTTAATATCTCGTGGCATTCCGGATGTTTATTTTAACTTTGACCGTATGGCTAAAAGCTGCGCGGAACTGCGAAACCCTTTTACACGAAGTTTAGCAGTTCTGTAAACAAGTTTACTTTCTTGCGTTTCCTTTTTCATAGACGCGTGCGCTGCAGAGTTGTAATCACATGGCGCGCAATACGAAACCTGTTTAATTCTACGACTTCTTGGCATTGACGGGCTGAATGACTAAACGGTGAACCGATTTGTTCGTGCATTTCTCGCATGAAGTTAATTCGTTCAATTATCGAAGCAGTAGCTCACACCTCCGCCCACAAATTTTGTCGGTCTAGGATTACACGTGCTGTTATGGCCATTCGTGTCGGATATAATTGATCATGGTATTTTTTTCAGAGCGAGGATGATTGAATTATTGTTTAACGGGAAAATAAAAAAGGAGGAGGGCTCTGGATACACGGGCTGTCCGTGATTCCCAATTGCTTTACCACAAATATGTGTTTTATTTGTAGGCTATACACACATTATTTCAATTAATATCCTTTTCCACCTTTCAAGTAACTACAGTCGTGGCCAAAAGTTTTGAGATTGACAGGTATTAATTTTAACAAAGTTTGCTGCCTCAGTTTTTATGATGGCAATTTGCATATACTCCAGAATGTTATGAAGAGTGATCAGATTAATTGCGAAGTCCCTCTTTGCCATGAAAATGAACCTAATCCCAAAAATACCCACTTCCACTGCATTTCAGCCCTGCTACAAAAGGATCTGCTGACATCATTTCAGTGATCCTCTCATTAACACAGATGAGAGTGTTGACTGAAGACAAGGCTGGAGATCACTCTGTCATGCTGATTGAGTTAGATTAGAGAGGTCCAGTTGTTGTGAAGAAGGCTTCAGGGTGCTCAAGAAAGTCCCTCAAGTGCCAGGACCATCTCCTAAGGTTGATTCAGCTGTGGGATCAGGGCACCACCATTGCAGAGCTTGCTCAGGAATGGCAGTAGACAGGTGTGAGTGCTCTGCACATGCAGTGAGGCGAAGACTTTTGGAGGCTGGCCTTGTGTGAGGCTGAGGAATGAAGTAAAGTAATTTTCTTTGATGAATCCCCTTTCCGATTGTTTTTGGCATCCAGAAATAAGATTATCCTGAGAAGAAAAGGTGAGCACTACCATCAGTCCTGTGTCATGCCAACAGTAAAGCATCTTGAGACCATTCATGTGTGGGTTTGCTTCTCAGCCAAGGGAGTGGGCTCACTCACAATTTTGCCTAAGAACACAGCCATGAATAAAGAATGGTACCAGAACATCCTCCGAGAGCCCAACCATCCAAGAACAGTTTTTGTGACAATCAATGCCTTTTCCAGCATGATGGAGCACCATGCCCTAAGGCAAAAGTGATAACTAAGTGGGTCGGGGAACAAAACATCAAAACTTTGGGTCCATGGCCAGGAAACTCCCCAGACCTTAATCCCATTGAGAACTTGTGATCAATCCTCAAGAGGCGGGTGGACAAACAAAAACCCACAAATTCTGACAAACACCAAACATTGATTATGCAAGAATGGGTTGCCATTAGTCAGGGTTTGGCTCAGAAGTTGATAGACAGCATGCCATGGTGAATTGCAGAGGTCTTGAAAAAGAAGGACCAACACTGCAAATATTGACTCTTTGCATAAACTTAATTAGCTTCTCCCACCGTCAGCACTATGCGCCATTGTGAAGAGGGGGGCTGAACACACATCAAGGAGACTCGGTCACTCCTCTGAAACCCCTCTTAAACAGTGATACAATGGGAAACTATTTATTTATTACCTACTCTTTGCTCGATCAGCTGCTGGCTTGCTTCTGCTGCCGTGCCGCGTGATCTGCATCTTGTGTGGTGAATTGAACGTTTAAAAGTCTGTACAGTAGCTGTCCATTTGTTTCGCTGCCTTGTCTCTCTTCTCCCCCAGACATCAACAAACACTATTCAAACTCTTTTCGCTGTTCCGTTATTTCACAGAGTAATATTTTCCATTTGTTTGCGCTATTGCGATCTTTACTATCATTTTTTGAGACTTTCAAATTTATCTTTTATTTATTTATCTCTAACCTGCTCTGCATGTGTATCACGCCAATGTTTTTGAATTCTTTACGATGTTCTACTTTGTCTTTTTCCGGCCCCAGGCGTGGTTAAATCTCTTGGCACAAAGTCTAGTCTCGTGGGACGGGCTGATTATTACTTTTCAGAATTTGCACATAGATTATTTTTGTTCTTTTTGCTTTCTTTTTTGCATTCTTTTCTCTCCAACACTTTTGGGTCTCTTTTTGACGCGCTGCTCTTTCTTCTTCGCTTAGTCGTTGATGTGTCATCTAGAGCGTATAAAATTTTTAAGAGCTGAGAGCGCAGGAAGTATGTCTGCCAAAAGCATTCCAACAACTGAGTGGTTAGATGACTGTGGTCTTGTTTGGAAATGGTTGTAAGTAGGGCGTGACTTGCAAAAGTCACCGTCTCATGGGACTTGCTTCCAAAGGTTGTCAATATGAAGTGATGAGTGTCTCGCGGGATGTGAAAGTGTTTCTCTTCAAAAGATCACGTCTCGTTGCAGGAAAAAAAGTCTCGTCTCGTCGCAAGATTTTTTTTTATAATAGAGAGATGTAATTGTCATTAAAAGCCTTTGAAACGTATAAAATGCTTGTAATTATACTTCAGTATACCATAGAAACATCTGACAAAAAGATCTTAAAACACGGAAGCAGCAAACTTTGTGAAAACCAATACTTGTGTCATTCTCAAAACTTTTGGCCACGACTGTAGATGGGGTGTGTGCGTGCACACGCTAAATTTAACAATATCTTCAGTTCTTAGGCTTTCGTGTTTTCAATTTTTTTTCTTAGCCAGTCCAGCATTGCTTTAAAATTTTTAGTATGAGGTTGTTTGTGAAATATGTAACTTTAATCATGTGACGCATGTAAAGGAGAAATTAAAATGACAACAATTTTCAAAGGAACAATTAGATTTAACCACACCCAGGGCCAGAAATAAAAGAGAAAGAGTAGGACAGTGGCTGTACAGGCCTTTAAATGTTTGAAGCGACGTGTGAGACGCAGACCGCGTCTCCTTGGGGTGCATTCAGCCCCCCTCTTGACAATGCGAGCGGCAGAGATGCGTAGTGGCTGGCGCATAGCGCAGGCCAGTGGGGTTGGCGAGCAAAGCGAGCAGAGGGGAACCTCCTAGTGTATGTATGTGTGTGTGTATATGTGTGTGTGTGTATATATAACTATTTGCCCCCTTCCTGATTTCTTATTCTTTTGCATGTTTGTCACACAAAATGTTTCTGATCATCAAACACATTTAACCATTAGTCAAATATAACACAAGTAAACAAAAAATGCAGTTTTTAAATGATGGTTTTTATTATTTAGGGAGAAAAAAAATCCAAACCTACATGGCCCTGTGTGAAAAAGTAATTGCCCCCTTGTTAAAAAATAACCTAACTGTGGTGTATCACACCTGAGTTCAATTTCCGTAGCCACCCCCAGGCCTGATTACTGCCACACCTGTTTCAATCAAGAAATCACTTAAATAGGAGCTGCCTGACACAGAGAAGTAGACCAAAAGCACCTCAAAAGCCAGACATCATGCCAAGATCCAAAGAAATTCAGGAACAAATGAGAACAGAAGTAATTGAGATCTATCAGTCTGGTAAAGGTTATAAAGCCATTTCTAAAGCTTTGGGACTCCAGCGAACCACAGTGAGAGCCATTATCCACAAATGGCAAAAACATGGAACAGTGGTGAACCTTCCCAGGAGTGGCCGGCCGACCAAAATTACCCCAAGAGCGCAGAGACGACTCATCCGAGAGGTCACAAAAGACCCCAGGACAACGTCTAAAGAACTGCAGGCCTCACTTGCCTCAATTAAGGTCAGTGTTCACGACTCCACCATAAGAAAGAGACTGGGCAAAAACGGCCTGCATGGCAGATTTCCAAGACGCAAACCACTGTTAAGCAAAAAGAACATTAGGGCTCGTCTCAATTTTGCTAAGAAACATCTCAATGATTGCCAAGACTTTTGGGAAAATATCTTGTGGACTGATGAGACAAAAGTTGAACTTTTTGGAAGGCAAATGTCCCGTTACAACTGGCGTAAAAGGAACACAGCATTTCAGAAAAAGAACATCATACCAACAGTAAAATATGGTGGTGGTAGTGTGATGGTCTGGGGTTGTTTTGCTGCTTCAGGACCTGGAAGGCTTGCTGTGATAGATGGAACCATGAATTCTACTGTCTACCAAAAAATCCTGAAGGAGAATGTCCAGCCATCTGTTCGTCAACTCAAGCTGAAGCGATCTTGGGTGCTGCAACAGGACAATGACCCAAAACACACCAGCAAATCCACCTCTGAATGGCCGAAGAAAAACAAAATGAAGACTTTGGAGTGGCCTAGTCAAAGTCCTGACCTGAATCCAATTGAGATGCTATGGCATGACCTTAAAAAGGCGGTTCATGCTAGAAAACCCTCAAATAAAGCTGAATTACAACAATTTTGCAAAGATGAGTGGGCCAAAATTCCTCCAGAGCGCTGTAAAAGACTCATTGCAAGTTATCGCAAACGCTTGATTGCAGTTATTGCTGCTAAGGGTGGCCCAACCAGTTATTAGGTTCAGGGGGCAATTACTTTTTCACACAGGGCCATGTAGGTTTGGATTTTTTTTTCTCCCTAAATAATAAAAAACACCATTTACAAACTGCATTTTGTGTTTACTTGTGTTATATTTGACTAATGGTTAAATGTGTTTGATGATCAGAAACATTTTGTGTGACAAACATGCAAAAGAATAAGAAATCAGGAAGGGGGCAAATAGTTTTTCACACCACTGTATATATGTATATAATATAATATAATAAAATCCAACGTCTGTGTGCTTTTCATGAGAGAACTACTTAAAGGATTTAGATCGGGTTTTTTTGTATAATTTGCTTGAACATTACGGTTGATTTTTGTGACTTCTCTCATTGTGCTAAGTATCATAGTTTGCTTGTGGTACCAATTTATTTGCGCAAATCCAAGAGACACACACAGTGGTCAATGGAGAGAGGGGCGGTGTTCCTTACCTCCGCTTAGCTAGTGAACAAGAGAATTACTTAACAGATTTAGATAGGTTTTTTTTTTCTGTAATTTGCTTGAACATTCCTGTTGATTTTGCAATTTCTCTCATTATGCTAAGAATCATTGTTCGCTTCCAGGAGCGATATATTCGCGTTAATCAGAGACAGAGGCTGCGGGCCGTCGGGAGGGGAAGCGTGACGTCAAGAGTAGGGAGTTGGGCAGGGCCCTCCTCACTGTCCTGTTTCACTACTACGTTTTTACTACTAAGCTGTATGGAGATGTGGAATTGATAACACCATTGGCCTGTTTATTCAGATGTCTAGTAGACCATCATGTTTATAGTAAAACATTTTGGGGGGAAAAAAAACCACAATGCAGTCAATAAGGCCCCCATCAACACCACTCACATTGTATGCCAACCAGATGCAGACAACAATAAATTCTAAAGGGGAATTATTTCACTGCAATTTTTGCTTGTTTGTTCGTTAAGGAATGTTTCTTACAAATGAGCTGACAAGGGAATATGGCACCGAAATAACTGATCCCCTTTACCATTCAACATTGTAAGGATTTTTTACAGTTAAGGGAACAAGCTGTATAGAAAATTGTGAATTTAAGAAAATACAGAAGCAAACATAAGCATTTCATAGTTTTCCCAATAATGCAAAAATTCAGAATTTCTTAAATTAAGCAAACGATGTACAATTTACTAAACAATAATAATCAAATGTAAGTCTGATTCACTGCTTGTGTGATTTTTAGAATAAAACTGCGCAACCTCAGTGGTCCCCAGGACTAAACCTGGGTACCACTTAAGTAGGTGATCTACAAATTTGAGGTGGATATGCTGATTTAGAGTTTTGGAAGAAATTAAAAAAAAAAAAAAAATTCCAGGATTGAGTGGTGAAGATTGAGAGGTCACTGTATCAAAAAATGCAGAGGTAAAGCAAAGTATAGTGTGGTCAAGAGAAAGAGAAAATGATACTAACAGAGTGTTGAATGCAAAAAAGGACATAACAGGGTTCCACAAGCCTCAAAGTCTGACCTCAGCTAGTGGTAAAAACATGCAAAACTAATGGTGCTGGTACCCAACTGACATCAGGACAGAAAGGAGATAATGCATCCAGCAATTGTCATGTCCTTCTGTTAGATTAGTGAATGAGAGTGACAGTTTGAAAATATGCCCAGATGCCTTTCAATCCAATAGAATATCCTGGAAACATAGGGGTTGTGGCAAAAATTAGGAAGTTGAGACTTAATTGGAAAAGGATTGGTGAAGAGAAGACAGGGGCTTCCTTTTAAATTATGTGAAGCATGGCAGTAGTTGGAGACAACAATGTCCTGTAGTAATTTAGAAACATCTGTGCCAGGTATCCAAGTGTGATTTTGACAACCACAGTTGGCTGCATCATCCTTGTCACACTTGAACCTGTGACCATCAATGGTGTTGTTCCAAGATAAGCTAGGACACTGTGGATACTTAACAAGTAAGGGTAGTTGCAATTAGTACTTTTATTTAACAATCCAGGGTTCAAAAATCTATATATATAATTCACTAAGCAGCCAACCATGGCACGCAAGACAGAGACCATGGGATACGCACGACAGAGCCACGCCCGCCAACAATTCACTAAGCAGCCGACCATGGCACGTAAGACAGAGACCATGGGATACATACGACAGAGCCACGCCCGCCAACCAACTCTAAGACCATGGGATACGCATGACAGAGCCCCGCCCGCCAATTCTAACCCTCTTCCCGCGTCATGGGATGCATACGACAGAGCCGCGCCCGCCAACTCTAACCCTCCTCCCGCATCCACCCTCGCTCTCGAGGCATGCACACTGCCTGCTCATGTGCCCGCACACAACACCTCACCAAACACTGCCTCAGTCGCTTTCGTCTCTGCTACAGTCCACATGCACCTCTAAGCCACGTTGACTTTTCATTGTTCTTTTCGGTTCTGGCTGCTTTTCTATATATAATCCACCAAGTCACCCGACCATGGGATATGAACGACAGAGCCCCGCCCGCCAACTCTAACCCTCCTCCCGCGTCATGGGGAACGCACGACAGAGCCCCATCCGCCAACTCTAACCCTCCTCCCACGTCCACCCTCACTCTTGAGGCACTGCTTGCTCATGTGCTCGCCCCCAACACCTCACCAAACACATCCTCGCTCACTTTGGTCTGTGCTACAGTCCACATGCAGCTGTGAGCCACGTTGACTGTTCATTTGCCTACCATGGCCACCGCTTCAAATGTATTTCATGGAAACAACACTTCTTTCAATGTTATACAAATTCCTGCATCAGGTAACTGTTTGTTTCTATCAGTCATTTTTTTCTGGAAAAATGTGATCAACGAAACTGTTTCTCTTGAACTTCGCAACATGGCTGTAACCTTTGTTTGCCAACATTGGGATAACTTCGGCGATGTGCTGTCCGTTGTTCTTAGTCACGGAAGCATAGTCATACAGTCTGCTCAACAATACGCTGACTACATGAATACTTCTGGAGTTTATGGTGGCGAGGCAGAAATTGTGGCAATGTCCCAAATGCTTCCAGCTACCATCACCATTCACTTCCGAGAATGTCAACTCCATCGTCACAGACGATCCTGCAGATCAACTTTCATTCCCTGAAGAATTTCTTAATAGTCTTACTCCCACTGACATGCCTCCGCATAAACTCAAAATTAAAATTGGTTCAGTCATCATGCTTCTCAGAAACCTCCTGCCAGCAAAAGGTCTCTGTAATGGCAGTAGACTTTCTGTTACTAGCATTCACCGCAGTGTACTGGAGTGTAAGACTATCGCAGCTGCTACCTCACAAACTATCCTTATTCCCCGGATATCCCTGACCCCATCAGATTCAAATTTGCCTTTTACTTTTACACGCAGACAATTTCCTGTTATATTGGCCTTTGCAATGACAATTAATAAGGCACAGGGCCAAACTTTCAAAAAGATATGCCTGTATCTGCCAAAACCAGTTTTCAGTCACGGACAATTGTATGTTGCTCTCTCCAGAGTTCCATCTTTTCATTCACTCACAGTCGTATCCTCAGACCCACCCCATTTGGACAACTGTGTCTTTCAGGAAGTGTTCACCCATCAATAAATAATTATGCGGTGTAGGTTGGCTAGTAAATAAATATTCCAAATAAAATTCAGTGTTAATGGTAAAGGTTAAAATCAATATATTCTCCAATAAATAGTTAAAATCACAGTCACAATCCATTCATTAAACCTGCAAGCCTCAGTACATCCTTTTTTAATTCATAAATGTCTTGTCTGCCGCAGCAGACATTCTCTGGCCTGCCACAATCCCACCAATTTTTGCTTCTGAACCTTATTGCTGCAATTGTTGAACGCATTTTTTTTCCTCATATCCCCAGCTTGCCCTTCTCAGGTTTTGTAGACAGACTGAGGTGCCTGCAGCTGTGTGGACCCACTCCCCAGCTCTCCTCCCAGTCAAATCTGGCAGTACCCACTGTGAGTTGGACCTCCTTTGTCCATTGCTACCTGACTTCAGTCTAGCAGGACCCCTGGAGCACTGTGAAATGCTCAGCAGGAGTGACACACTCTTGGAGCACAGTAACTCTTGCTCCTTTGCAGGGCCACCAACTGCTCTGCCTTTCTTCCGCAGTGCTGGCTTGTAACTCCCAACATTTCCTTTCCGCTCACTGTCATGCTTATGCTGTTTTTTATCCACCTGTAGATGTAGTGGAGTTCCAGTGTGCGACAGCTGACCTAATTTAACCATCAGCTCACCTCCACACAGAACACCCCACGTCTGTCCAGCTCCTGAGCTGTACATGCACTCGCAGAGCCTGAGTAACACTGTTTTTTAATCTGTGCTGCCATGGATCTTTATTTCATCACAGGGATATATTATCTCTTATATATATTTCTCTTCTGGTTCGTCCTGCTTCCACTTCAAAACTGGTCCTGCCCACACGCAGCTGACACGGCATTTCTCGATTCCTATTCGTCCTCTTTCAAACCCTTCCCCACACTAGCTGCAGCTCCTCTTCAAAACGGGTCCCGCCCACACTGCAGCCAACACGACATTTCTCGATTCCTATTCGTCCTCTTCCAAACCCCCACTCTGCCTGCGGCTCCCCTTCAAAACCGGTCCCACCCACACGCAGCCGACACGGCATTTCTTGATTCCTATCCGTCTTCTTCCAAACCCTTCCCCATGCTGCCTGTGGCTCCTCTTCAAAACCAGTCCCACCCACACACAGCCTACACAGCATTTCTCGATTCCTATTCGTCCTCTTCCAAACCCTTCCCCTCGCCTGCGGCCTCCCATACACCTTGCTATTTTTGTTATACTGCGACGGTTGTTTCCTAAGCCTTTGTTATAAAATGAACGACAGTATCTTCTCTGTTGACGGGTTTTTGTACAACGTCATCTAGGGGTGGGCGGTATGACCAAAATTCTATATCACGGTATTTTTTCTAAATTATCCCAGTTTCACGGTATTCAATGGTATTTTTTTCCCCATGCATTAGTGGATGTTAACCACATTTTCCACTGCAATTACTGGCTAAGAATAACCTATTCCACTGTCAAGAGTATTGTACATTGTACAAAAAAAAACATTTTAATATGCACACAAGTATTAATACAGTTTTGCATTGCCCCATAAAGTGATAGTTTTCAAGGGGGTGGCACTAATGGAGAAGGTATCACATTGCATGACAGATGCAGTCAAAATATAGAACCTTTTTATTGAACAAATTTTGCAAAAACAAACTATAATTTTGACAACATATTTACAACCATACAAAGAGGCATTTAGACTTAGTAAAATATCCAGAAGTGCTTGTCAAAAATTGTATTGCACCGAATATGTCTTAGAAAAGGAATAAATAGTAAATATTTTTTGTAAACCAACTACACTTTCTGTTAATGTTAACAATCTCTGTCCACTGACACGTTAAAGTGACTTTTTAAACAACTTTATCATCATTAAACTGCATAATATTTAAACTAATAAATAATAACCATAAAATAAATAATAGTATTATTACTGATAGTTGCACTATTACTTCAAGACTTCAAACCCAGGTGCATTACACAGTATTCACCAAATTAAAATAAAATAAAACAAGTGCAACTTGGTGATGACATCTTTACCAATTGAACCATCATTTAGGCAAACTGCATTAATATGGACCTTGCTTCAAGCTAAGCTATACTGGGAAGAAAAAAACAAACTATATGTCGAGAACAAAGTCAACATTTCCACTTTATTCTCGCCGTTTATGTCGAGAACAAAGTCAACATTTCCACTTTATTCTTGCCGTTTATGTCGAGATTAAAGTCGACATTTCCACTTTATTCTCGCTGTTTATGTTGAGATTAAAGTCGACATTTCCACTTTATTCTCATAGTTTACTTCATAATTAAAGTAGAATGTCGTAAACTAAACTTCTTCCTAAAATCAATGTTTAATCAATTACTTAATTTACCCCGTCATAAATTAATGCAGCACATTAAATGCTTTGTGTTACGTTCCCCGACCCAGTGGTTAATCACTACGCTTCTTAAACTGACTTCCTCCGCACTAAGAGAAGACAGCGATCACCATACAGAATCCATTCACTTCATGATATTCCTGCTTTCTGAAAATTTAGAATGCTAAGATAAATACTTGATATCATTTTCATGATGAAATGCATTAAAGCAGGTATTACACATGCACGGTAGTGAGGCGGTAGTGTTGCTCCCTCTCAGTAAGGGGTCCCCAGATGTATGTTCAGTGTAGAGAACTTTATGGCAGGTGTGACAAGGCTCCAAAAAACTGGATATATGAATAGCTATCGCACAGGTTTAACTTAAATATTGTGTAAATGTTGGGTTTGTGATCTGCTGGTCGGAGACACGAATACAGAATTCAATGCATGTTCTTCTGAGCGGGCTATCTTTATTGCATGCATGCTGTCTCTGTCTGACATACCAAAACCCCAGTTCCTATCCTTCCTTTTTCTTTCACCACATAACCAATCACCACACGATAAACGTCTTTGTGAAATTAAAACTAGTTATAAACTTAGCCCACGGAGTGTTCAGAACTTTAAAAATATCTTCGTTATACATGTTTAATTATGCCATCCATTCAGAGTTGCGCCCATCTCTGAACGAGTCGCAAGCACAACGCAGGATGAATACAAGCAAAACATACACTAGCAGGGTCAATATAGCACAACAAAACCCCACATCCTACATGACTTTGAAAGGAAACTGAAGCACGCCGAGTAAACCCACCAGAAAAACATGCAAATGCAAGGCAGGCACGCCGCCATGCCCCCATATGATTAATGCATGCTTTAATGCATTTCACCATGAAAATTTATATTAAGTATTTATCTTCGCATTCTAAATGTTCAGAGAGCAGGAAGATCATGAAGTGAATGTATTCTGTGCGGTGATCGCTGCCGGCGCCTCCTCTTAGTGCAAGAAGAAGTCAGTTTAAGAATCACTTAACACAAAGCATTTAATGTGCTATATAACTTATGACGGGGTTTGAGAAAATCTAGTAAATTAAATACTCATTTTACGATGAAGTTTAGTTTACGATGTTCTACTTTAATGACAAATTATGAGAATAAAATCAACATGTCGACTTTAATCTTGACATAAACGGCGAGAATAAAGTAGAAATGCCGAGAATAAAGTCAACATGTCGACTTTATTCTCATCATAAGCGTCAAGATTAAAGTGGAAATGTCGAGAATAAAGTCAACATGTCGTCACACTATTACACAGTACCCAGGTACATTACACTGTATTGAAAACAAATAAAACAAGTACAACTTGGCTTGCAGTATTATCCAGTAGTATAGAAACAGTATTTACACATCTGACCTTTTAAAACTAAAGTATCTCCAGGCGACGGACGTGACTCCTTTTTTTCAGCAAAAGTTCTTCTGTTCATCATGTTCAACTTTATCGTCGGCTTCAGTTTCGGAATGTTCTCTGTCCATTTTCACCGCGCAATACCTATGCTACCTGCCGCTACCTATTTGGTGGTGTAGCAGTGAAAAAGAGCCCTAGTGCAACAAATCTGTGTTTAGCGGTGTAGCAGTGAAAAAGGTCCCCACTTGAACAGTTTCCCGCTGCGCCATGTTCCGAACGTCATTTAGACAATTTAAACCGGTGTTGCGGTATAAGAAAAATCCATATCATAAAAAAATAAAAAACGGTTTTCGGTATGAACCGGTATACCGCCCAGCACTAACGTCATCTCTATTCCGGGATCCGGCAACTGCTTGTTCCTATCAGTGGGTTATTTCTTGACACAAACGGTTGACGAAGGCAATGCACTGTCACTACGACATAGGGCAGTAGATTTCGTTGCATCACATTGGGACAGATTTGGAGACGTTCTTCCTGTTGTTCTTTCCAATGCAAATCGAGTTATCACAACAAGACAGGAGTACTATCAATACATGGCAACATCTGGAGTTTATGGTGGTGAAACTGAAATTCAAGCTGTTTCAGAGATTCTCCATGCTACCATTGTTATTTACTTCAAACACGACCCCAACATCCCGCCTTGCATTTACAATTCTGGAAATACTCTCTTCATTTACCTTCTGTACTCGGGACAACTAGACAATGGCCACTATAAAGCCCTCCTACAGATTCCGATCATGTCTCCACAGCAGCATATAATGTCTAATAACACCAACACATCAGTCCTCAGTCATTCTTCTCTTCCACAAAACACTACAGTTTCGTCTACTGCTACAACCTTCCTCTGCTGGATATGGACAGTTGTATGTTTTTGACACAGCGTAAGCTACTGAAGTACGCTTACAAAATAAAGCAAACTCTGCATGCAGCGAAAATTTACTTCTCCAGCTAGATTCCATGCTCAGAACCATCAACCCCTTCGCTATATCATACAAACACGTGCATGAAATCGCTCAGTCTGTACGAATGGTTTTCAAGGAAAACCCTAGGCAGCATTTACAACGATACAACGCCCCGACATGTCACACCGATGTTGCAGCGATTTTCGTCGGAGAAGATGGCGAACTGCCTGCCGAAAGGGAGATTTGCATCTATCCCATACGCAACTCCTGTAAACAGATTTCCACGCTTAATATGAATTGTGATCCTATTTTTTACCCACTTTTATTCCCTTACAGAGACATTGGCTGGCACAAAGATTTGCAACATGTTCCTGATGAACCGCCAAGCGAATAAGGCTTACTTAATGCCAATTTTACGCATACAGATTAGCAATGAGGAATACATTTAGTATTTTGCACTACAACGGCAGACTATTCCAACAGTATGTTGTAGATGCGTATGTTAAAACCGAGGGCGCGCGTCTCAACTATCTCGGATTGCATCAACAAAATCTGTGCGTGGAACATTACAAAGGACTATCAGACACACTGCAAGCAAACGCTGAAAATAACAATGTACGTGTAGGCAAAATGATCATATTACCGTCCACATTTCCAGGAAGTCCAAGATACATGCAACAAAACTATCAGGATGCCATGGCCATAGTATGTAAATTCGGAAAGCCTGATTTCACAACTGCGTCTTTCAAGAAGTATTTATTTCTTCTTAATGTCTGAATTCCTTTCTCACCATTTTCCGTTCTTATTCTTACACCGCCGTATGCTATGGCGGGTGTCGGCTAGTGAAAGATAGTGTTGCTAGTTTTGGGTTTCATTAAATGTCACATTTTGTAGTTTATCTAATGAAGTTTTATTGTGTTTTTTTCATAATAAAAAAGTCATTTTACCAACATAGCTTTTTAATTGGTTCAAATCAAATTATGTATATTTTTTTGAGATGCACACATTTACGAGCTTTTGTAATGTGGACCTCTAAAGGTGCCATTCATGTTGAAGTCTTTAACAAGAGAATTATGGAGAAACCTTAAGAGATAATCCCAGTCCCACATTTCATGAACAGTCAAAAGCAAAATTCAAAGAAACAACATAAAAGATTCCAAATGGCTCCTACCACCCCAAAAAGCATCCTAAACTAACAAGATTAATCACTAATACAACTCACACCCCAAGAACCCTGCTTAAAATAAATAGTAGAGTGTCAGGGGCTAACTGTCAGACACAAAGATAATTAATTAAAAAGGCCCATGTACAGAGAAAAGACAGAAATAAAGTGCGGAGAAAGAAGGGGAAGGGGGCAAATCTCTCATTCTGCCCTGTCAAAGAGATTTGATGGTTGTATCTCATGGTAGGTGAACAGATTACTCTGACCATGGTCAAAGACTTATCCTAAATGGCTACAGTTTTAGCTTTGGCATGAATTTGTGGTGCCGAGTGCTTTAAATGGGCTATTTCCAGAGATTTTACCTACCAGCCAAATTGAAGTTCCACAACAGTTGTACTTAAAGCAAAAACTTTTTGTTAGGAGGACAGAGGGAGCATGGATATATCCTGTAAAATATTTTTTTTATTTGGGTGAAGGAAAAGTCCAGGGACTGAAGAAGAAATGATACAGATCAGAAAGAGAATATGAGGTACAGAGTTTACATTCAACCACTGATCCAACTGGAATTGTACAGGATGGGGCAAAAAGACCTCCCACATTTTGAATGGGTATAAAAAATGAACAAAGCTATCTAAAAAAATGTATACATTTCTGAAATGTACATAAAAAAACAGTTTTGTTTTAAAAATCATATCAGACAAATGGCAGCCGTCGTTTGCAATACATTGCTGAAAACGTTCCTGGAAGTTCTCCATCATTCTTCGGGTCATTTCAGGCGGAAAGGCATCGATTTTCCTGTCTGATCCTTTCCTTCTGATCCTCAAGAGATTGAGGACGATGTTTGAAAACCTTTTCCTTTAGGTATCCCCAAAGGAAAAATTCAGTTGGGCTTAAATCTGGTGACTTTGCTGGCCACCCCACATCTCCCCTTAAAGAGATCTAATGCCCAGGAAACATTTCCTTCAAAATTCCTAGTGCACGTTGTGCTGTGTGAGCTGTGGCCCCATCTTGTTGAAACCACACATGTTCTGTCTTTGGTGTGCCAGGTGATTTTCTTTTCAGTGTGGACCCAGTTGCCCAAAGGTTAGAAATCCATAGCAAAATAATTTTCCAATCTGTTACAGATGCATTTTGACTGAGCGCAAAGCATATACGGAACGCTGTCTGCACCGCTATCATAGAACAGTTGTTCTCATAATATGCTTAAACAACAAAGCTCAATGTTCACCGGCCCAACTCATGATGGGTACTGAAAACGGTAGAACCTAATCTAATATGGAATATGTTAATCTTTGCAGAGATCTAGAAAAAACTGGAGCCCAAGCTGGCTTAAAATGACCCCAAAGTTTTATGATACCCTGCAGAGACAAGGGGCAAGAACCCTACATGGGAAGAGTGATTTATAAAAGGGGGGTGGGGGGGGATGGAGGTTGGGGAAGACTTGTGCAGTTTAGGGACAGGGCCCATCTGTTTCTCCATTAGTTATCAAATGTTAATTGAATATGACGGGATTTAGCCAGGGAGGCATTTTCCTAAGTTTGAGGTTAAGCAAAGAGGATGTCTGTTAATTTATCAGCAGCTGCTATGACCATCTGAAGGGAAAGCCAGGCTGGGGCCAGTAAAGGGCTAACCCGTTTGTGGCTGGACCAGTAATGAATGCCCAGTGAAACAGATTTAGGTCAGAAAGAAACCTAGGGTTACCCTCCGCTTGAAAAAGATTGGCATTTTTTAATTTGTTCTCTTCCTGGTTTTAGCTCTCAGTCTGCCTCCTTAGAAAAGGCTTTGTGTCTGTCCATTTATAGCTGAAAGTTTTACAAGTACAGTACTACTTGTTTTCTTGGAGCACAAAAGCTGTAAAGGTTCTTGTGTGATTAGGTGAATGAAGGACTGTGGTCCTTTAATATTAGTGTGGAAAAACCAAACTCTTTTGATAAAGCATTCCAGTTACAGTATTTCTGGTTTCTGCATTTTAATCTGAAAATTTTAGGTAATCAAATAGTATTTTTGTTCTACAGAGATTACTTATAATTTAAGGTTCTTGAAATGTTTGTGTCCTCTTGTTGTACGTTTTTTTTTTTCTTCTTTCTGTTGTACCTGTATGTTTGTTTTTAAAGATTGCATTATAATAATTTAGTTAGATGTCAGTAATGTATACAGTGTGTAGCAGGTTTGCCCTTGATCCACCTCTCGGACCCTCAGGTACCACTCCAAACACGATGTAAAAGTACAATACTTCTTTATTTTCTACTCACGTGCACAAAGCACCCTCCACTCCACACTATTCATATAACAAATAAACTCTCAATAATACTCTCCTCCTCGCCCAGACACTTCGCCCTCCTACACAGTCCTTTTATACATTCTGACCCGGAGGTGTTCCTGTCCAACAGTCCACAGTTCCTTATTCCTTCCGTGTCAGGGTAAACAGTCCTGTTCTTCAACGTCACTTGACGATGACGTACTCCCGGGTTATAGGGCACATACGAGCCTCCGAATCCCCCTATAGCGACTCCTGGTGGCCCCCAAGGTATCCAGCAGGACTGCGTATAAAAACTACATAGTCCATGAGGCCCTGCTGGAACTCGGGGGACGTTCACGCTGTTGGGAGATCGCCTCCTGGCGGCCTGGGGGTGAGAGTTGGAATAGAAAGCCGGCAATCCACCACAATTGCTACATTATGGTCACATTAGACAACATATCTGCTTCTCTAGACAGCATAGAAAGAAAAGGAATTTAACAAACATTAGGTCCTCACTCAAATATGCTGAGGCATCTACAAAGTATGTAGAGGCTCAGCACGTTTAAATGAGAATAATATTATTAAATGCCAGATTTTAAAGACAATTAAGTGTTGCTTATGAAGTAAATCTTGTTTTTGTTTTTTGCCTAATTATATATAAGACCTCATTTTCCAATTTTCTCATAGTGCGTGACTCGGGATTCTTCTAGCCGAGCAAGGTAAAGGAATATATTGTCAGTGTAGTGTAAACCAATATGTTGTTCATTATGCAATGTTATATCAGGTATCAGCCCAAACAGTGCTGTTAGAGGATTAAGGATTATTATGACTCTGTCTAATTAATAAGAAAATGTTTTATTCTAGTTATATCTGAGCAAAGGACTTTACAAAATGCTTGGCCTCTATAGAGGATTAAGGATTATTATGACTCTGTCTAATTAATAAGAAAATGTTTTATTCTAATTATATCTGAGCAAAGGACTTTATAAAATGCTTGGCCCAGTGAGGCCAGTGCCTTCTAACATCATTGCAACCCAAGTAAATTTTGGAGTCTGAGAGGAGATAGATGTGTGTGATATTCTCTTTTCAGTTGAGTTACTTTTTGTTTCACACAAATAGATAAAGTGTACTTTATCAAGGAATCACTTTTATATGAAAATCTAACTTGAAGCATCTTGACCTCAACACTGACTCATCTAGGAATGCACTTTTAAGTCCTCTGATATAAGTTTGGCATACCTATGTCTGTCCTGTCATGTGAAAGTGTCTACTATATAATGAAATGCTAAGGTATGTGTGTGTGTGTGTGTGTGTGTGTGTGTGTGTGTGTGTGTGTGTGTGTGTGTGTGTGTCCGGTCCCTCAGACCAATCTGATTGATCAGTTTGGCTTTGGTGAAGTAGAGGAGTAAAGACATAGGAGGCATGCTTAGAGTCGCCTTCAAAGATGTGAAGTCTAAAAATCAGACAGGAGGTGAGCAAGGCACCTTGAAAATGAGAGTCTGAGAAGCAGGCTTTAATGGAATGCACTTGACAGAGGGAATGCCGGTCAAGAGATGTTCAGACACACAAAGATACAGAGGAAAGGCATTGGAAGAGCACTGAGGATACAAATGGGCTAGACATATCAAGTCTTTTTAAATGTATTCTATTTCTATTTAAATTTATTCTGTTTGTTGTTCTATTGCCTGTCATTTAAATGTAATGTGGTTAGTAGTTACTAAAGTATATATTGACCTAAAGTTACAAAAGGTGGGCAGGTTAATTTTAGAAAAGTCTCTAATTTGCACATACTAAATATTTCAATGAAAGGTTATTTGAGCCATAGTTGTGAAGATGATACAAATATATTGTGAATATTAAAATCTGTAAAGGTTCCAATACTCCAAGCTTATTCCTTATTTTAAATACTGAGAACTTTACGCATAGTGGAAATACATGGTTGTCTAAGGAGCCAATTAACAGTAACAGCTTGGTCTTAAATTGTTTTCTGTATTCTCTCATATCCTAGGTGAGTGTTGAATCACCCGATTTCTACTTAGTTGCCAGTGCATAGAGCAAAGCATACATGAATGAATTAGAGTAACATTTTATCTCTGTTGTTGCACAAGCTGGTACAATTTATTTTCTTTCTCTCTCCTGCCATAGTTTTATAATATGTGCATCTTCAAAGGAGTAGTAGAGCTGGATATTAAGTAGTGTCCTTCTCCACTCCTCTGTGACAGTGGGAGCTGAGCATGGGGGTGGCAACGTCAATTATTAGTTCAGGTCTTTTGCATTGGTTGTTTTTAGATGTTTGAATTAATTCTTTTAAAAATTTCTTTATATGTTGCCACCATTGCAAATGAGTACTGTTACAATTGTTCATTTTTTAAATATGGATTCGCTTATATAGTAGATGTGAAGGCAATTGGCCTGGCATCTTGACTGGGTTGAAAAGCGATTCCTTACCTGGCCAGGATGCCAACAATGGAAGGACAGTTTGGAAGCAGCTGCAAACATGCTGGGATGGGTGGCAATCCTTATCCCAGTCGGGGTGAGAAGATAATTAAGGAACTGGGCAAACCTGGATGCCGGAGACAGTTGCATTGTCCCTCTAGGCTGGTCCTAGTTAGGACTCCCACAGGTTAATTTAGAGTTGGAGCATAGAAGAGTAGCCCTATCCTGGGTATGATCTAAAAGAAGCTGCTGCATACCTTCAGGGAGTCCGAGTCAGTAGGAAAAGCCCACACTTTGGAGAGAAAAGAACAACTTGTAATTTGGAATGCTGCTTATTGTCAAATAAAATAATTTATTTTGATGTTAAAGTTGAGCTAAGTGTGTGTGTGGTATGTATGTATGTATATGTGAGTGTGTGTGTATATGTGTGTATATATATATATATATATATATATATATATATATATATATATATATATCCTCTTTAATAAAATCCCTGTGTGCGTCCAGGTGTCCGTGTGTGTGTGTCTTCTGGTGAAGTGTACATGCGCGGGGCACGGTGTGATGCGCGATATTACTGTCAGAGAAAGTTACAGGCGTTTTACGGAAATACAAACCAGTATTAGTGCGAGAGGAAATTAAAGGTACACAATACAGTGACTCATATTACAGCCACATACAAGCCAGTATTACTGTCAGAGGAGATTAAAGGCATATTACCGACGCGCACGCCTGTATTACCGCCAGAGAAAATTAAAGGTATATTACGGACGTTCAAGCCATCGCACGTACAAGACAGTATTATTGTCACAGAAAATTAAAGACACACAATACACTGCGGCAGCCCACGAAGAACGGTCAGCACAGCAAGCAGACATCAACAAAAGAAAGGCTGAAAGACAAAGAAAAATACGACCAACAAAAACAATGAGGTCAAAGTCCCTTGCCATTTAATATAGACTGTTCCTACTAATGTTTATGCACTACTGTTCTAGCGCCCGTTATTGTAACGGGCTAAATGACTAGTATATATATAATTATATAATACAGACAGACAGACCGACCTCAAAGGGGCCCGGATGTTCACTGGCAAACTTGAGACCCGCTTGTACATGTGCCTTCATGACTAGGGGGACCTTGCAGGCACTTCAGGATTTCAGTCCGTTACGGCGTAGTGTGTTACCAATGGTGTTCTTGGTGACTGTGGTCCCAACTGCCTTTAGATCATTAACAAGGTCCTCCAGTATAATTTTGGGCTAATCCCTTACCTTTCTCATGATCATCCTCACTCCATGAGGCAAGATCTTACATGGAACTCCAGAGCAAGGGGGTTTGATGGTCATTTTATATTTCTTCCATTTCCAAATAATCGCACCAACAGTTGTCACCTTCTCACCAAGCTTCTTGCTGATGGTCTTGTAGCTCATTCCAGCCTTGTGCAGGTCTACTATCTTGCCCCTGTCGTTCTTTGACAACTCTTTGAACACTTGCCCATGGTGGTGGAGAGGTTGGAATGGAAGGAATTGTTTATGTGGACAGGTGTGCTTTATACACATAACGAGTTGAGATCAGGAGTATTTGTAATTAATTAATTGGCTGTGTGGATTACAATCCATCAATCAATCTGTGGGAGACATAATTCTGGCAGGGTTGTAGGGGATCAAATATATTTGATTTATAACTTTTATATAATGTGTTTTTTCTGGACTTTTGGTTTGTATTCTGTCTCCTTTAAAATAAAACTACCATAAAAATTAGAGACTGATCATTTCTTTGTAAGTGAGCAAACTTACAAATTCAGCAGGGAATGAATTGTACCCCACTGTATGTTGAATACACTGCAGTAGTAAAAAGATTTTCATCTTTAATATAAGGTATTGCACTTTTTAATATGTTCACGTTTGAAGTAATGGCTGCTTACTTACGGCTCTTCATATGAAGTCAACTGAAATATTAACAATGTCAACTGCTAAATTCTGAATAAATTTGAGATTTTTATTATCAACCAAAAATAAACCTGTAGCTTCTACCATAGGTGTAGTGCTCCAGTGTCATTCTTGATGAAGGAGTTTGCATCCATCCATCCATTTTCCAAACCCAGAACAGGGTCTCAGTGAGGCTAGAACCTATCGCAGCAAGCATTGGACATAAGTCAGGAGCAACCCATGGATAGGCTTATCACAGAGTGAACACACACATCAGGGCCCGATTTTTCATCACCAGTCCACCTAACCTGCATGTCTATGGAATATGGGAGGAAACCCACATAGATATGGGGAGAATAAGCAAACTCCATGCAGGGATCCCCCAGGACTTGAACCCTTCTAAGAGTGTCTAATTGCACAGTATAACTGGGCATACATGTCAGTGTAATGTAAAAAAATAAAAGGACTTAACTGTACATTGATCCTATGAATGAATTGTATTTTACATACTATTTGATGAGCTTGGCAGTGCAGTTATTCTGCCATGAGTGTTGCTTGTTGTGCTTATGACATTTTAGATGTCTAAAGTGTCTCATCTAGTGTCACTGATGACTGTCAACTTTGGGTAAGTGCATTTTACATAAACTCACTTACCAAAAAAATCTATTGTCAGGAAATGCCAAGGGGTTGGTGCTGTCCTTTAACAATATTCGTTAGACAATCCAAGCTCCTTCTTTCATTGAATTTTCAAGGAATTGGCACGCCATGGATAATTCTACAGGGCTGTTGAAAGTACCCTGACTTTTTATGCTTTGAATGTAATCACAACAATCTATCCAAGTACCAGACCAGCTGGCCAGTGTCTTCAGGAGCACCACAGGGCTCTGTTCTTAGACCTTTGCTCTTTAAACTGCCGACACACAATTGCTCAGCAGAGTTTAGTTCAAACCGGATCATCAAGTTTGCAGATTACATGACAGTGGTGGGTCACATTAAGATGATGTATCGACATACACGAAAGAAGAGAGAGTGGCTGCCTTTTGTAAATTCAGCAATCTCTCTCTTAATGTTGAAAAGACAAAAGAGATGATAATAGCCTAGGAAATTCAGCACGGCTCACCCTCCTCTCACCATTGACAGCACTGTTGTTGAGAGGGTTACAAACATCAAATTCCTGAGAGTCCACATTATGGATGACCTTTCTTGGTCTCTCAATTCCGCCTCCACAGCCAAGAGGCCTTGGCAGCGTCTGTATTTTTTGCAGAGACTGAAGAGAGAGCGAAACTCCCCCCCGACCAATCCTCACCACATTTTATAGGAGTACCATTGAAAGTCTGCTCTCTAGCTGCATCACTGTCTGGTACGGGAACTGTAATGTTTTTGGACTGCAACACACTACAACAGATAGTGAGAGCAGCTGAGAAGGTTATTGGTGCGCCTCTTCCTCCCTTCAAAGACATTTAGCAAACCTGCTGCATGTAACAGAGCCAGTAACGTTGAAGGACTATTCCCACTGGTTGCATGGACTCTTCTCTCTTCTACCATCTGGCAAATGGTATCAAAACTTCTGTTCAGGTTCTGTAAGACTGAGTAACAGTTTCATTCCGCCAGCCATCAGAATTCTGAATGCACAAAAGTTGTCTTATTCCTGTCTAACCAAGTGTTCTTCCAGTATGCTACCTCTCTTTATGCTTTATAAATTTACCATATTTACACTTTTTGGAATTTTTTCTGGTGGCATGGTGGCGCAGTGGTAGCGCTGTTGCCTCGCAGTAAGGAGACCTGGGTTCACTTCCAAGGTCCTCCCTGCGTGGAGTTTGCATGTTCTCCCCGTGTCTGCGTGGATTTCTTCCAGGTTTCCTCCCCACAGTTCAATGACATGCAGGTTAGGTGCATTGGCGATCCTAAATTGTCCCTAGTGTGTGCTTGGTGTGTGTGTGTATGTGCCCTGCGGTGGGCTTGCGCCCTGCCCGGGGTTTGTTCCTGCCTTGCGCCCTGTGTTGGCTGGGATTGGCTCTGACAGACCCCCATGACCCTCTCTTAGGATATAGCGGGTTGGATAATGACTGACTGACTTTTTTCCAACAGAACCTACACTTTACCTTTCTGCTTACTGTCATAACAGGCAAACTTCTGTGCTGTTATGTGCGTTTGATAACCTGATAACCTTATACTATACCTTTTCATTCAATGCGATTTCAGTGCTCCAGTTTTCTTCTGTATAATACTGTATCGTAGTTTTGGTGCAATATTACTTATTCTGGAAGGATTAAACCCCATTGGCACTATACTATACTGTTGCCTTGTTGTATTGTCTGTTTATTGTATTGTCCTGTCGCAGTTTGTATGTTGCACTGTGGCTCATGGAGACATGTTATCTCATTTCACTATTTACATGTGCACAGTTGCTGAAGACAATAAAGTAACCTTGACCTTGACTTGCCAGTTTTCATGAGGAGTATTTCTGTATTACTGGCACATCCTCAGTTACAAAATAATCTATATTAGTAATACG
This sequence comes from Erpetoichthys calabaricus, assembly GCF_900747795.2. NCBI lineage: Eukaryota > Metazoa > Chordata > Cladistia > Polypteriformes > Polypteridae > Erpetoichthys > Erpetoichthys calabaricus. Next base: position 185,440,190 of record NC_041396.2, read on the forward strand.
AGGATGAGTCAAATGAAATGTTTAAAATTGCAATTGAAATTCTAAACACAGTACAATTTTCATGCAAGCTGGTAACATTGTTAATGGGTCTGATTGAAAACAACATTGATATATGGGCAGCATAGATGACCCATTATTGATATTACTGATTTGTTAAAGTATTTTGTTTAGATTTTTTTTAAGAAAACGTTTAAGAGAATTTTGTCTTCACATTAACATGTTTTAGTTTAACATTTTAAACCGGTTCCGTGACAGTGTTTGTTGTTTTTTTTTGTTTTTTTTAATAATCTCAGACCACAGTTACATCTGATATTTGTTGTGCCAGTGCCGCACGTAAAAGTGTGTAATTGTTGATGCTTGTAAATATAGTCCATGTTGATTTTAATATGAAGAATAAACATCACTGACAACAAAGTTGCTATATAATGCACTCTTGTGCAAATTACTTGAAGTAAGATATATTTCATTGAATTTTTCAATGAAAGAATAAATTGGTCAGTGCTTATTTACTTAACTTGAAGAATGCATGCATTAATGAAATAAATTAAACTGAAATATATTCATCTGCATATACTGTACTTGAATGTATGTTTCCAATTTGTTGAAGAATGTTATACAACCAGGAATGTGATTTCCATATAATTATCCAACTTGGTTTTTTCCTTTTTTTTTGTGTTTTAAAGACTTTGCCTGCTTCATTTAGAAAAATGGTATGGTATATTGTGATGGCTGAAAAAGTACCTGTTTGATAGGTTACTGGAACATTTAAATTTGCATATATCCCAGACTCCCACAAGCTAAGAAGGTAGGCTTGAAAACAAGATGAGTGACCATCTCAAAAGAAGTACCATTTGAATGCATTTTGATAACATAAACAAAATAAGGGCACCAATCATAAATCATAATATTTGAAAATTTTCTTGATGTTTAAAATGGTAATTGTCTTGAATAAAGAGCTGTTTAGGAACCAACTGATTTTGCTTCTGCTCATGAGCTAAGACAAATGACTTGATACACACGAAAATACAACTATTCATTTAACAAGTTCAAGTAGGCTTTTTGAGAAACTTGTTTGCATATGAAGTGTGACATATGCAGGCTGTTTGAAAGTTTTGTTTTAGGAGAAGGAATTGCCAGTTTAAATGTGCTATTGAGTTGGGGATGTCACTACGTGATCAGTGCTGCCAGCCTGTTTTGTGTGCACATGCATATTGCAAACATACCTCATCTTACACAGTATAGCACTTCCCTACAGTACCTGTATTATGCATGTGTGAATAGTTTATAGTGTGTGTGTGATGTCACTACCTGAGTCAGATTTACACCCAGTATGCTCTTAATGCAAGGGGGGGGGGGGGGGGGGGGGGGGTGTGGTTGGGGGGAACCTAAACATTCCACTTTACAGCACATCCCGATCTGAACTTCACATGCAGACACACAACTGGCAGTATTTTCATTTCGGTACCACATTAGTTGACCAAAATGAGAATATTATGAAAATACTTTGTTCTGCAGAGATTCATTGTACAGTTAGATCCATAAATATTTGGACAGATACAACTTTTTATCTAAATTTGGTTCTGTACATTACCACAATGAATTTTAAATGAAACAACTCAGATGCAGTTGAAGTGCAGACTTTCAGCTTTAATTCAGTGGGGTGAACAAAGCGATTGCATAAAAATGTGAGGCAACTAAAACATTTTTTGAACACAATCCCTTCATTTCAGGGGCTCAAAAGTAATTGGACAAATGAAATAACTGGAAATAAAATGTTCATTTCCAATACTTGGTTGAAAACCCTTTGCTGGCAATGACAGCCTGAAGTCTTGAACTCATGGACATCACCAGATGCTGGATTTCCTCCTTTTTAATGCCCTGCCAGGCCTTTACTGCAGCGGCTTTCAGTTGCTGTCTGTTTGTGGGCCTTTCTGTCTGAAGTTTAGTCCTCAACAAGTGAAATGCATGCTCAATTGGGTTAAGATCAGGTGACTGACTTGGCCATTCAAGAATTTTCCACTTCTTTGCTTTAATAAACTCCTGGGTTGCTTTGGCTGTATGTTTTGGGTCATTGTCCATTTGTATCATGAATCAATTTGACTGCATTTAGCTGGATTTGAGCAGACAGTATGTCTCTGAACACCTCAGAATTTATTCGGCTGCTTCTGTCCTGTGTCACATCATCAATAAACACTGGTGTCCCAGTGCCACTGGCAGCCATGCACGCCCAAGCCATCACACTGCCTCCACCGTGTTTTACAGATGATGTGGTATGCTTTGGATAATGAGCTGTTCCATGCCTTCTCCATACTTTTTTCTTGCCATCATTCTGGTAGAGGTTGATCTTGGTTTCATCTGTCCAAAGAATGTTTTTCCAGAACTGTGCTGGCTTTTTTAGATGTTCTTTAGCAAAGTCCAATCTAGCCTTTCTATTCTTGAGGCTTATGAGTGGCTTGCACCTTGCAGTGCACCCTCTGTATTTACTTTCATGCAGTCTTCTCTTTATGGTAGACTTGGATATCGATACGCCTACCCCCTGGAGAGTGTTGTTCACTTGGTTGGCTGTTGTGAAGGGGTTTCTCTTCACCATGGAAATGATTCTGCGATCATCCACCACTGTTGTCTGATGTCCACTGTTGTCTGATGTCCAGGTCTTTTTGCGTTGCTGAGTTCACCAGTGCTTGCTTTCTTTCTCAGGATGTACCAAACTCTAGATTTTGCCACTCGTAATGTTGTAGCAATTTCTCGGATGGGTTTTTTCTGTTTTCACAGCTTAAGGATGGCTTCTTTCACCTGCATGGAGAACTCCTTTGACCGCATGTTGTCTGTTCACAGCAAAATCTTCCACATGCAAGCACCACACCTCAAATCAACTCCAGGCCTTTTATCTGTTTAATTGATAATGACATAATGACGGACTTGCCAACACCTGCCCATGAAATAGCCTTTGAGTCAATTGTCCAATTACTTTTGAGCCCCTGAAATGAAGGGACTGTGTTCAAAAAATGCTTTAGTTGCCTCACATTTTTATGCAGTCGTTTTGTTCACCCCAGTGAATTAAAGCTGAAAGTCTGCACTTCAACTGCATCTGAGTTGTTTCATTTAAAATTCATTGTGGTAATGTACAGAACCAAAATTAGAAAAAAGTTGTCTCTGTCCAAATATTTATGGACCTAACTGTACATTGTGACGTCAGGTCTAAATTAAGCATGTTATACTCCTGGCTATAAATGTTACTGTTTATCGCTGATATTGCATCATTTTGTAGGTAACAATCTCTGTTTTTCTTATTTTTTATATTTTTCATGTATCCATTATATATCATATTACAGTTTACATTTAAGAGAATAAAAAATAAAGGATAGGTATATTAAAAATATATATATATTCATGGAATTATATATAAATAAACAATTCCAGCTGTACCTGGTTTCACTGGGGAAATTTCATAAGACAGTGGGCCTCAGTTATAGTTCTGTCAGTTAATGAGATGTATCAGAAGTACTTTGTAGCTAAGTTATTTTTTGTATACAATATTTGTGGGGTTTTCACCAAAGCCTAATACTGTGATGTTACAGTGAAGGATTTGGACCTTGGATTTCAAACCCTGAGGCTGACTGTTCAAATCCTGCTACTGACACTTGAGTGACCATGAGCAAGTCACATCACTTGCCTTTGCTGTAACTGGAAAGACAAAAGAAATGTAACCAATTATTTCTCACATGTTGTAAGTCGTCTTGGATAAAGGTGTTTGTCAAAATGAATAATTACTACAGTGACCTAATAATATTATTATCTACTTACTGTTAAATATGATTTATACAATTGCAGAGGAGTAAAACATTCCTGCTGTAGCTTTTGTTTATGGTCACTGCAAAGCACAATTTTAGAGGAAATAGTATTATTTTGATTTGAAGCTGGAAATCGGTAGAAATAATGTGAACTTTGAGTATATATTATAATCATTATTAATTAGATGTTTTACTATTTTCACTTGTTTACAACGTTCACTCAGTTATTTTTTTTTGTGTTTTTTCATCAGTTGTATGTTCAAGATTTGTAATTTTTTTTTTGTCATTGGGAGATAATAAAGTTCTAACACAGCATGTTTTACATTAAGTTATTACAAACAGCAATGACATTTACAGGCTGCACATTTAGGCAATCCATATAATGAATTTAATGCTTTTACTTTTGGGTTTGTTTTCTCTAGTGCTTGAAGTAGAAGAAAATAACTGGCCGTACTGTGTTTTGGAGGCTTCTTAAACGATGGGAGGACCCTGTTTACAGTCGGCATATGCAAATGTATATGTAAAGAACTTTGAAAAGTGTTTGAGAGGCATCCCTGTTCAAAGTTAAACAGACGCGCATGTAAATATAAATGATTTTTAAGGTCGGAGGTGGGGATCCCATTTCAAATCCGTAGATGCAAATATATAATACAATGGAACAGCAAGTGGAGGGGTCCATTAAGTTGAGACTTGCTCCATCTGTTTCTATTGAAACCAGGTGTTACTTTTCTGCCCCTACTTCTCTCTCCCTGCCCTTTTGCTTCTGGTAACGCGACATCAGTGCTCACAGGAACAGCGTCTGGTGCCAGCATTCAAGTTTTATAGTGCTTGATGACCATTTAGCTTTGTGGAACTTCAATAATTTCACATCTCACTGTACATGGCAAACATAATTATGTAAGCTCCCAGGAAATCACCACTTCTTCAGTCATCCATGTACCCTTTTGGCTAATGCTGCTATCAATGGCTTCTTCTTTATCATTCATTTGCATATGGTTCCTTGGCAGTGTTTCACAGAGCATGAAAGTTAACAAAAGAAATGTATATAGTGGAACCTCGGGTCACGACCATAATTCGTTCCAAAACTCTGGTCGTAACCCGATTTGGTTGTGACCCGAAGTAATTTTCCCCCATAGGATTGAATGTAAATACAATTAATCCGTTCCAGACTGTACGAATTGTATGTAAATATATATTTTTTTAAAGATTTTTAAGCACAAATATAGTTAATTATACCATAGAATGCACAGCGTAATAGTAAACTAAATGTAAAAACATTGAATAACACTGAGAAACCTTGAACAACAGAGAAAACTAACATTGCAAGAGTTCGCGCTATAGCGCTACGAACCGCTTGCTAAAAAAAAAACTTTTTTAATGAGTTTTAAGCACAGGGAAAAAAATAAACATTTGAAAAATCCGTAATTTAATAAACAACCAAGAAAGTAACATTGCAACAATGCACACTATGAACCGATCGCTGTAAACAGAAGTGAAGTGTAGGTCAAAATCCAATAGAAAAAAGTCTTCATTAAATACAACGAGATTAAAACAATGCTCGAATCAGTCTCTTTAAAAACAAGCACGTGCGTGTGTGTGTCTCTCGCGTGTGTGTGTGTGTGTGTGTGTGTCTCTTGCGCTCTCTCTCTCTCTGGAAATCATCTGTGCGCACATACCGAAAGGGAAACTGGCTTGTTCGTATACCGAGTGTGTGGTCGTGAACAGATGCAAAAGTTTGGGGAACTTTTTGGTCGTAACCCGATTTGTACGTGTTCAGAGACGTTCATGAACCGAGGTTCCACTGTATTAATCAGATGAGTTTGTGAGATTTTTCAGATACATAAAACACAAATACAATGAAAATGTCCAAAAATGTGTCTGTGTTAAAAGATATTTACAGATTTTTGTCTTTTTTTTTTTTTTTTAATGTTAGCCTAGGTTTTGAACATAATAAAATTATATTAATAAAACTGTCACAAAATTGTTTAGCTTTATGAATAATTGTGTAATCAGAAAGATTCTTTTCAGAGTCAAAAAGTGATCCCAGCAATATGCCAGAAAATCTTGCTATATTTAAAGTATTATTTTTTTCCTAATCGGTCCCTTAAAATTTGTTCAGGAGTAACATTTTTATAACCCCTTATCTTACAAAAATTACAGGTACAAAAGTAAATTGATGGCATTATAAAAGTAAATAAGAAGGAAATAGATAGGTCATTGTCCTTTTAATTAAATGTGTTATATGGTCAAATGATCAGGTAGAAAAACTCTCAGGCATCAGGGATGCTGGAGATAATAAAACCCTGTGGGTTCCTAGGCCAAATACCGCTCAGCCCCCTCTTCACATGCCAACGTGCATAAATGTGACCATCCAGGTCCAATCACAATTCCGTATCAGAATGTTCTTGTGAACTTTTGTCTCTCATCATAGACAATTGGAGGTCACTTAACCAGGTGGCACCACCGCAGCAAAAAAACGGAAAAAGAAAATGGAGAAAAAAACCAATGAACACAATTTTTCTATCTCCAAATTAGAAACTTTGCTAAACAAAATATGTCCAATTTCCGCACCACCCACCTCTTTCTATTCCAGAAGATATATTGATCAGTCCTGAAGAATGAGACAGCATTTCTGTAATATATAAAACCATTTTAAAGTCCCTTCATTTTAAAGATTCCAAAGTACAGTGGGAAAAGGATCTCTTACTCAACGTTTCCGAAAAGGAGTGGAAGGCAGCCATGCACAGAATTTACTATAGCTCTATATGCGCAAAGCATTCAATTATTTCACTTAAATTTTTTAATCAAGCACATCTGTTTCATTTAAAATTGTCCAAAATGTTTCCAGGGAAAGATCCAACCTGTGTACGTTGCAGTCAAGCTTCAGCTTCACTGGGCCACATATTTTGGGTGTGTACCAAATTAACAACATTCTGGACAAAAATGTTAAATGCCTATCAGACAGCCTTGGTGTCATAATCACTCCTAATCCATAAATAGCTGTTTCTGGTGTACTCCCAGATGGATTTAAAGTGGAGAAGGACAAACACTGTAATTGCCTTTACTTCACTAATAGTCATTTTTATTATATTAATATTAATTAATAGTAATATTAATAATATTACTATGATTATTGCTTGATCAACTGGAAGAATCGTAACCCACCTCTGTTAAGTCTGTGAGTAACTGATGTTCTATACTATTTGAAAGTGGAAAAAATCAAATTCTGTCATAGAGGATTTGTTCTAAACCATTTTTAAAAACCTGGCAAGATCTAATCAATAATATTTTAGAATAAGCACTTTATATTGGGGAACAGACTCATTTCCGTCTATACTACTCTCAAAAGTTTTACTCTGGCTGTTGGCCTTTCTCTCTTTCTCATGGGTGGGGGTTGAAATGAATTTATTTTGTTAAGTTTGACTTGATTGTATGGAATGTTACATTCTTTAAATAAATTCAATAAAAGTTAAAAAAAAAAAATGGATTCTGTGGTTGTGCATTATAAAATGTCTTGGTTATATACTATAAAATCCAGATTTTTTTGTACAGAAATTCTTGAAACACCCAATTTTTATTTAGTTGATATTGGTGTAACACAAAGGTTTTTATTCATATCAAGACGTTATTTTAAAAAAAAAAATTGAAATGTTATACTCACTACTTCAGTCATTTGAATTGCCTTTATTGCATAAGCAGACTTGCTTTTTTGGTTTGTAATTTAGTCTCAACAATGCCAAAAACCCCATAGGGCATAAGGGGTTAAGTCTAGGTTCTTTCAAAATTCAACAATCAAGCACAGTGACTAAATAAAATAAACTTTATTTTGCAATATGGAACAGCAGCTCTGTTTTGTTATTGTTGGTACTGATGTGGCTCTGTGGATAAAAAGACACTGTTCATGTGGATTCACGCACTAAGGCTTTCCTGTCTAAAAATAAAAAAACAGTATTGCTTACTGGACAGAGTAAACACATACAAATAATGATATTCAAGCCACCAAAACATTACAGATCAAGATTAAAAAATATGGGTCTTAGTAGAATTGTTCACAAATTACTTATAAAACTTACAACCTCTGGGAGTAACATATCTAAAATGAACTGCACATAATTTCTAATAAGCAATTCCTTTGGTGCAGTCTGCAGGAATCTTTAAAAGCAGAAGAAAATGACAGCCATTTCTGTCTTTTTTTTTTTTTTTTAGTTTAGGTTCACAGGCATCTGGAATGTTAAGTATTCGTGGAACCTGTACAGCCACTTGGAAGGGTAATTACCACTGAGTATCCTCTATGGTCAGAAAAATAAAAACAGAGCATTGTTTTTTTTTTTTGTAACTGCAGCAATAATAATTATGTTATTAATAATGAGCACCCCGTCCCAAAATACATTTCACTTAAATTAATGTGTATGTAACAGTCCTAAACCAATGATATCATAAAAGCAGATACCTAGCCCTGAGACCTTACCTCATTAGATGCTCACCACACTACATTGATGGTTTTGGAATGTACACTTTACACTAGTCTAGTCTCAGGTATGCACTTCTAATTTTATTCCTAATTCTACTCCTAGATTACACTGTTTTGCTTAATTAAAAGTGAACTACATAATAATAAGGACAAAAAATGTGGACAAATAATTTAAAATTCCAACAAATGCCAATAGAGTAAAATGAAAAAATGTTACATACTATGACATTTACCTTTGAACCACAAAATTATGTAGGTCATAATGTATCTGAAAATGAAGATCTTTATCACATTTTTTTTTTATATCATCAATACTCTGTACGTGAAGCTATAGATCACAACATGAAACAAATTAACATAAAGTTCGCAGACACACATCACATATGACTTTGCTCGTTTTTCATTAGACTGGAGTTAAATTCTTCAGGTGATGAATATTCTTTCAGAAGTTTATAAAATTCAAAAGTTCTCATGTTTTCCAGTAAGAAGCTACCAGTCCTCTTATAGATGAAGATAAACAAAACAAAAATGATTCGCAAGCACAATGCAAGTCCAGCTAGTGACATGTAGTAAAATATTACACATGCACAGTACCAATCAAGCAGCTTGTAAAAAGTGATTTTAGCAAACAGAGAGTGCATGCTCGTTGCAAATTGGATTTGGACTTGAAGTGCAGATCGTCATTGTCATGAAAGTGAAAGTTGTGCACATGCATGTGCAAATCAGGTAGGCAGTACAGATTGAGTAGTGATATAAGACAAGCTCAACAGGTTGCCGTGCATTTATTGACAAATTGTCTTATCAAGCAATCGCTGCAATATGGAGGCAAGTCTTTATGCCTTGGGAAGTCAAACATCTGTTTTTCTGAAAGCTGAATAACGTCCTGCACTGCATGTCACTTTGAAAAGAAAACAAATGCTGCAATAATGGCGAATGTTGATCTGCAGACTCTCACAGTGAAAGTGTTCTATAAAGCAATCCCAGAGGAATACAGAAGCAAATCGGTAACTGAAAGCAAAATGTCTGCTGTTTTTCACGGGATAAATGCCCAACATTTGAAACAAAGACAATCTTAGTTACAGACTTAAAACCTTATATACACTACGAGTAGGCTGTGCAGTAGCCATTTTGGCAATGGGAGAATTGTAGAAAAACATAGAATACAGAACTGTAACAGGCAAATTGTGATCTTCAAGTGTAACATTAAGTAAATTAATGACTTTTTTCATATTACTAGTATAGTAATGAATGACTTTATTCATATTGTTGAATATTAAACAATAATGTTATGCATTCTCTGTAAAGTTCTGCCTTATTGTCAGTCCTGGGAATGATGAATGTGGGCAAATGTTAGCACATGGAATTGTTTAGTATGTACATGGTTAAGGCTCAATTCATTTAGTCATTGAAAAGCCACTCCTCTTGACATGACATGCACAAACAGAGGTATTTTACACTAGAAAAAAATGTAATAAATATGCTTTGCTTTGGAGAGTTTCAGCAGCATAATATTGGTGCCAGTTCAACCAGTACCCATGCATATGTAGAGACTGAATATTGACCTGATATATTTGCAGCCAATATTGGGCCCTAATCATTAGCAGTGATGTTAGGTGTGTCTAACAGGTTAAGCTTTATGATGTCAGTAGCAATTTTGAAATGGTGAGAGTTCTTTGACAGACTCTCCTTACTGGTGATAGAGAATGAAATAGCTGCACTTCTGGAGATCAGTTGTAGTGTGCTGAACCGTATCATCCATGATGTGCTCAGTTGAGGACCTGCACTTTGAGAGTCTTACACATCCATCACACTAACCAGACTTTGCCTCCATTGATTACCACATCTTTAGACCACTGAAAGAGAGGATGGGAGGAAAGACTTTTAAGTCAGATGAAGAAGTGTAACAGGTGCATGAGTGGCTGTGCATTTGATCAACAGACTTTTTTCTAGAGGAATCCATGCACTTTGTAAACACTGGAGGAGTTGTACGATACCTTTGATGCAATCATTTATGAGAAAAAATATTTAAGTTTTAATTTGAATTACCCTTGTATATCTTACTAGTTGGAGGGAAAAAACAGTATGAACTATTATAAAAAATAAATAGTTTGAATGAAATTAATTATTGCGGTGTGAAATTAAATCTGTTTAATGTCACACTTTATTATGTCATAAACATTTGTATATATATTGTATAATATCAAAAATAACAATCATTCTTTGACATATTTTTAAGCACATTTCAGGAAAGAGAAAGGAAACCATAGTTAATCCTAAAATGACTTGACTTCTAGTTTTTTTTCTTGCACATTACATTAATATGTAATAGGAATGATACTGTCATAGGCAATCACACATATTTGTGGCACTGTTTGGTACTCGTTATGACACGCAGTGGTTGTTATGGATGTGTCCTCGGAGTACTATGATGCAACAAATATAAAAGGTCTTCTGGGGAGATCTTTTCCTATTCGAGCTGTGGATTAAAAAAAAAATCTATTGCTTGATAAAAATCTTTGTTTGTTTGTGTTTCAACCTTTTGCTTACATTCTTGACTTTGTTTCTTGATCTTCATTATGGCCTTGATGCTTGGTTTTCTTTGATATCCCTGTTTTGACCTGTTTTGATTCCACATCCTGCCCCTGGTTACTCCAAATCCTTCCCTGCAGTCACAACACTATGATCATCCCTTTGCTAGAGGTCTACTGACTTTAAATTGGTTCTTTTTATAACTAACGGTTAACTGTGAAACATACCATATCATTTCTTTTTGACTCTAATGACAAATGGAGTAATAATTTAAATGTTAATTCTTTTAGTTTTCAATAGGCAACATGAAAATGGTTTACCATTTTGTAACTAATACATCAGATTAATTTAAATCATATTGTGCATAACAATGACAACAACAGTAGATTTGTCATTTATCAGATTAACAGATTTTTTTAACATTTTAAATTTTGTATATTATTCATTCTTGGCCTTTTCTGTGGATAGTTTAAGTTTTAATGTTTTACCTTTTTAATGAATATGGAGCAGCTGAAAGAAGAAGAAGATTTGATTAATTTAATTGAAAATTGAGCATATTAGACTTTCATTAACATTCAATCCACAACTTAAGAGGTGATGCTTAGTTGCTTCAGTTACCAAGTAAGGCTTACCCATACTCTCTTGATGAACCTGGCTCAAATTAGGCCATATTTTAGATTTAAGTAAGGCTTACTCACTAAGCGTGCTTTGTGGAATACTGCACCAGCTGATATGCGGCTGAAAACTGAAGGAAATGAGAAAGGGAGGAAACTGAAGTTGAAGCACTGGTCCATTTTGACACTTTTTTGCTTTTGCACTTGTAGTGACGTACAGTATCCTTGAACTGGCGGAGCTTGATATCTTTCACCAAGATTATAACAAAGACAAACAGTACAGAGTTTGTAGTTTTACTTATGACTGGTACAACAGTCTGGTTTGCATTTTTTCCCACCTTGTCAAGATTTGTCTCCATTTCTGCAATTCTGGCAACAGATATAGCTTGTGAAATTCCTTAGAATTTCAAAAAAGTTTTTTGTTTATTATTTATTCTGTCAGATATAAAACTTATTTTTTCCATTGATTCAATTTCAGACCTAGTTAATTTGAGATGCATTTGTCTGTGTAGATGTTGAAAAAAAATCAAGTGATGCATTGATTGCATGTTATGTGGCTGCTGTTGTTCAAAGCAAAACCAAAGCAGTTGAACTGCATATCAAGTTCTCATTTTCTTTAGATGTAGCTGTCGGAACCCTAACAGCATTGAAAAATGTGGAATGAATGTTAAAGAATTTATTATTGCTGGACAGTGGTTGTGTTATTGTGGAGTCCATATTAATTGTATTTTTATATGCATGGCACTTACAAATACCAGACTCTTGACAATATAAGTCTATTAACATTATAATGGAGTATTATATCCATACTGGAAATTTAAACAACATAAAAGGAATAATTTATGACATCTTGTATCATTGCTGCATTCTGGGATGCAAGCAAATAAGTCTGAATTTCTGTTTGAGAATTATAGTATTTATAATTTTTTTTTGATAATAGAAATGCCCTAGTGTGCTCATAACAGCAAAGACTGGAAAAACAAAATACTTAAACTTCAATTGGTATGGCACACAGAGAACTTGCGTTTATTGCTAGCCTAAGTAACAGAAAAATTAGGGTACAATTTAAGTTCTTACAGACCATTATACAGTATTTTAATGTTTTGAATATGTACAGTACCTGTCTAGATTAACTTTGAATGGTAATATATATATGTGTATATATCTATCTATTATAAAAAGAAATCTCCTGTCCTGGAAAGGAAAAAGCAAGTCTACGATACGTGATAATCTCAAAAGACATTTTAAAGACCCGCAAGACCAAAGACACGCCCTACTTACAATCTACCCGCGAGACCAAAGACACGCCCTACTTACAATCTATCAAATAGGACAATAGGCAGCAAAACATTCAGTCTTGTGAAGGATTTGAGCACACACAGATCCAGGGCTCACAGCGCATATAAAGCGTATAAGGTACGTTATAAATTAAATGTCGACATCTAAGCGAAGAACAAAGCAGCGTGGAGAAAAGAGACTCAAATGCATTGGACAGAAAAAGGAGCAAAAAAGAATAATCGAGGTGCAAATTCAGAAAATAGGGAAAATAATTATCAGCCCGGAACAAGTGGAATTGAAAAAAAAGCAATCCGGCTCAGAATTAAAAGACAATGAGTAAAAGAAAGTAGAACTTCATAAAGATGTTTACAAACGTTGACGCTAAACACATGCAGAGCAGGTTAGAGACTATGAAACCAGTGAAATTAGAAAGGCTCCAAAAAAAAACCAAAAAAAAACCGGCGCTATACACATGTGGAGAAAGTTAAAGGATATGAAAGTAGGAAAATTAGAAAATATAAAAAAAGAAAGTAAAGATCGCAGTAGCGCAAACAAACAAACTGCCTCATTTAACTATGCACCAGTCTAACTTTGGTTTTGCACAATAATTACTACACTATTGACCCTTAACACTTAAGTACAATTATGTGAATAAAGTAAAATTATTTATTATGTTCTACTATACTGTTACCTTTCAATCTATGACTTTTTGTTAATCTAACTGATATTCTTCTAACTTTGCACAGTTTTTGATAAGCGGATCAGGATGCATTTCACTGCGTGTTGTCCTGTATAACTATGCATGTGACAAATAAAGAATCTTGAGAATTTCAAAAACGGAGTTTACCGCACATGCATTTATTGGTTACTATGTTCATGAATATATATTTATCTGTCTGCTTATTTAAAAAGCTACATTTACCCCAGGAGTCAAAAACGTTCTGTCTAGCCCTTGTACAAAAACCTAGACAAAAGCTGAAATTCCAAACAGAGAAACTTATCCTGACCTCATTAAAAAGATTCAGCATATTGGGACTCGCAAGATTACAAATATTGTTTTTACAGAAGTTCTGAAATAAAAGTGAAACTAATGAAATAGCAACAATTCAAAGAAAAAACAATCTTAAAAGTGTGTATCCGGAAAACCAAATACGGGGGTTGGCGAGTGAAGTGAGCAGGGGGCGAAGCCCCCTAGTATGTATATATGTATGTATATGCGCATGTGTGTGCCAGTATATACAGTTAGGTCCATAAATATTTGGACAAATAAATATTACCACAATGAATTTTAAATGAAACAACTCAGATGCAGTTGAAGTGCAGACTTTCAGCTTTAATTCAGTGGGGTGAACAAAACGATTGCATAAAAATGTGAGGCAACTAAAGCATTTTTTTAACACAATCCCTTCATTTCAGGGGCTCAAAACACGCGAACATTGAAGAGCATGATTATGGCAGCAGAATCATTGTATGACCAGACAGTACAGCACAATTTAACTTTTTTTCCCCATGTATTCCATATTTTTTATTAAGAAAAGCAAGAAGATGCAGTTAAATGTTTGCATACTTTATATAGACAATGTATTTCTGTGCATTTTTTGCATGCAGCTAAACATCACTGGGTTTTTGCTAAAGTATTACTTAAGTGTATTTCATGTTCTGCACAAAGCCTCATGATAAAAGCAGATAAAGAATAAATGAACCTGAGCTGACTTTTTGATGACCTGCATTAGCATTGTTTAAAGTCCATTTTCTTTTGAAGATTAAAGAAGTTTTGAATTAAGTTTTCTTCTAAATGTGCACTGCCTTGCCTAGTGTTTACGTTTTCAGTTTTGCAATATTATTCTTTCAAATAGTCACTTCTTATGTCCCTTTCTAATACAGGGTAATAACAGAACAACTCTAACTTTTTTTTCTTTTTCATCCTGTGGCCAAAATTTAGGTTCACTAGCAGTGATTAAATAAAATTGGGCATGCAAGATTGTTTTAATCATTTTCATAGCTGTCTATATAAGAAAAGCCATCTGACTTCAAGGCTCTTTTGAACAAAGTACTTACCTCTTTACCATCAGGTATTGTTTACAGGTTAAGTGGGAGTTTTTCAAGTAGTACTGATTCTTTTATAAACAAACTACCAAACATGGCTTGTTTATATAGGTTGACAGTAAATATGGAAAAATATGTCCTGAAAAATGCAGTAGTTGGCAAGGTGGAATTCTTGGGTCCCAAATTCACTTACAGGATGCCTTTTGGGTTTCCTCCCACAGTCCAAAGACATGCAGGTTAGGTGGATTGGCAATTCTAAATTGGCCCTAGTGTGTGCTTGGTGTGTGGGTGTGTTTGTGTGTGTCCTGCGGTGGGTTGGCACCCTGCCCGGGATTGGTTCCTGCCTTGTGCTCTGTGTTGGCTGGGATTGGCTCCAGCAGACCCCCGTGACCCTGTGTTCGGATTCAGCGGGTTGGAAAATGGATGGATGGATGGATGCCTTTTGGACTACTTATCAAGTGTTTGGCAGTGCTTTTACTTGGCAGACAAAAGTTGGGCTATCATAAAAAAAAGGCTAGTTTTGGTTTAACAAAATGGTTAACGTCCCTCATGCAGCAGGAGAACTGAGCTGGTGTGACAAAGGTGCTGCTTGTGAGTATGCCTCTCATGGCATTTCACTAACTTATACTGTGATCTGTTTTACCGTTTTGAGTAGCTGTCTGAGAAGTAAAATAGGAAAAATATACAAAATATAATAATATATAAAAATATACAAAATATAATAAGTTATTTAAATGATCTCTCTCAAGGTAAATTTGAAACAGTAAGTTAATAAATAGTTGAAGTCACACAGAATGTTTCTCTGTATTAAAATAGACGAGTCCTCAAATTTCTCAACACTTTTAAATGGGAGATTTTAAGCCATGCTCTATTTGTGATTTCACAATGAAAATGTAACTTTCTTGAGAAAATTCATTGTAGAATAGGCATGCCAAATTTAAACAAGATTGGTCCACTGGGAGTCAAGTTGTTTAAGTCAAGCAGAAGACAGATTGGTAGACAGACATGGGAATTACAGTAGGTGCTTTACATATTATATGCAAATACACCTAATAATGGTGGAGTAATTTTCAAAATTTGAAGTTTCATAGAAGTTCTGTGGCCCAACACATATTGCGAACTGTAATCACTAGGTACTGTATATCAGAGTTTCTAGCTAGGTGGCCCCCCAGTCAAAACAATCTCTGTTGTCTGATGAAATAATTGCTTGCTTCAGTGACAAAAAAAAGTTAAAATATTGTATATATAATATATACATATATAATATAATATAATATAATATAAATGTGTGTCGCATAGAACAAATTGCACTTTTTAAAAATAAACTAGGGGGCTTCGCCATCTGCTTGCTTCACTTGCCAGCCCCCTTGTTTGGTTTTCCGGATACACACTTTTAAGATTCTTTTTTTCTTTGGATTATTGCTATTTCATTAGTTTCACTTTTATTTCAGAACTTATGTAAAAACAATATTTGGAATCTTTCGAGTCCCAATATGCTGAATCTTTTAAATGAGGTCAGTGAGACATGTGTTTAATGACTTTGTACCATAATTCAGGATAGATTTCTCTGTTTGGAATTTCAGCACAGACAAAGCGATCTACATCATCAGCAGTTAATACTTTTTTTTGCAAAGTAACCAATAAATGCATGTGAGGTAAAACACGTTTTTGAAATTCTCTGACTTAAACTTCAAAGCCTTACAATATTTGCATATTTCTGACATATCACCTGGTTCCATATATTCGATCTCTATTCGTCTTTTAGTTATTTCTCTGAGTAATAATTTCTCTTTTTTTTGCGCTAATGCGATGTTTACCTTCTTTTTTTGACACTGTCGTTTTTTTCTGCTTTCATATTCTGTATCTTGCTCTGCATGTGTTTTGCGCCTACGTTTTTTTTTTAGTCTTTTGAATTCCAGTTTTCATTATCTTTAACCTGCTCTGCATGTGTTTGGCCCCTTTGTTTTGTAACCTCTTTATGACGTTTTACTTTGTTTTCTACTCTGTCTTTTATTTCTGACCTCACTTTGTCCTGCTTTTTCTTCAATGACACCTGGTCCGTGGTGATTATTTTCCCTTTTTCGAGTAATAATTTCCATTTGTTTGCGTTACTGCGATCTTTACTTTCTTTTTTTTTATACTTTCATGTTCTTTAACTTTCTCCACATTTGTATCACACATGTTTTTTTTTTTTTTTTTGAGCCTTTCGAATTCCACTGCTTTCATAATTTGCTCTGCATGTGTATAGCACGAACGTTTGTGAACGTGTTTATGAAGTTCTACTTTGTCTTTTACTCTGTCTTTAATTCTGAGCCCGATTGGACGTGCTTTGTTTTAATCCCACTTGTTACGGGCTGATAATTACTTTCCTTTTTTTCTGAATTTGCACCTAGATTATTTTTTCTTTTTTGCTCTTTTTTTCTCTCTAATGCTTTTGAAACTCTTTTCTCCACGCTGCTTTCTTCTTCGCTTAGTCGTCGACATTTCATTTATAACGTATTGTCCTTATACGCTTTATATGCGCTGAGACCCTGGATCTGTGTGTACTCAAATCCTTCACAAGACTGAATGTTTTGCTGCTCCGTTGTCTTATTTGGTATTGATTGTAAGTAGTGCGTGTCTTGCAAGAATCTCATGTTCTACGTCATCGCGAGACTGTCCTGGGTCAATCTCTTGGCACAATGTCTCATGTTTAAGGTCCTCGCGGATCTTTTAACTGTCTTCTGTGATCTTAATGTGAAGATCACGTCTCGACGCCCTACTGTTTCTCTCCAGGATTTTTTTTATAATAGAGAGATATAACCTATTGCAAGGTAAAAACCTTTCTGTAACATCTGATTATACATTTGCACTTGAAGACATCAATGGACGAGTGGTAAACATAAATGATACATTGTCGTTCGTGCTGTGTGCGCTCTCTATTGTTCAACGTTACAATGATAGTGTAGAAGTTGATATAAGCTTGAAAGAATTGTCAGCTATGTTAGTGAAAATATGAACTGAAAGACATGAATTTGAAATAAATAGTGTACTATGGACGTGTATTAGGGCCATGGAGAAGACAAAAAAAAAACTAGGGACACAGTGAAGAAAAAAAAGGTCTATTTCGTAGTTAAAGTCACTTTTTAATTTACTAGAGTTTCTCAAACCCCATTGTAACCAAAGTAGCATTAGAAATGCTTTGTATTCACTGTGTTCCCTGACCCAGTCATTAATACAATACAATACAATACAGTTTATTTTTGTATAGCCCAAAATCACACAGGAAGTGCCGCAATGGGCTTTAACAGGCCCTGCCTCTTGACAGCCCCCCAGCCTTGACTCTCTAAGAAGACAAGGAAAAACTCCCAAAAAAAAACCTTGTAGGGAAAAAATGGAAGAAACCTTGGGAAAGGCAGTTCAAAGAGAGACCCCTTTCCAGGTAGGTTGGGCGTGCAGTGGGTGTCAAAAGAAGGGGGTCAATACAATACAATACAATGCAGTACACAGAACAGAACAATTTCTCAATATAGTAAGAAATAAAAAATATAAATTTTAGAAGTACAGAGCAGAATTTAACAGTAGATGATATATCCCATAATAAGATTTGGATTTGTGTAGAGTCCTGGAGACCTCATCCTTCAAGCTGCCTCCCCCATTTGGCTATTCCACGGCTGAAACAGTGCTGGGCCAGCCAATCCGATGAAAGGACCCCTCTTTCCCACGATTCCTGCGATCCTCCATCTGGGATGTCTTTTCCTTAGGCAGGCAAAACAACTTGGCAGGTGGGCCATGGCACCAAGTGCCACATTTGCCACATTTGAGTACCTTGAGTACATTTGAGTTTGAGTTTAATCAATAGGTGCTTTTTGAACGAACTTCCTCTTGTACTGAGAGGAGTCACTGGCAATGATCGCCACACAGAATACGTAAACTTCATAATATTACAGCTTTCTGAACATTTAAAAGGAACTATTTACAAGGAATGTCTATTTGGAAATAAAACATGACATGACAAAAATAGCAGAAGCATTTTAACACGTAGTATATCTAAAGACTACAATGGCTAAAATCAGCTTGCTGTTATGCCACATACAGTGCATCCGGAAAGTATTCACAGCGTATCACTTTTTCCACATTTTGTTATGTTACAGCCTTATTCCAAAATGGATTAAATTCATTTTTTCCTCAGAATTCTACACACAACACCCCATAATGACAATGTGAAAAATGTTAACTTGAAGTTTTTGCAAATTTATTAAAAATAAAAACATTGAGAAATCACATGTACATAAGTATTCACAGCCTTTGCTCAATACTTTGTGGATGCACCTTTGGCAGCAATTACAGCCTCAAGTCTTTTTGAATATGATGCCACATGCTTGGCACACCTATCCTTGGCCAGTTTCGCCCATTCCTCTTTGCAGCACCTCTCAAGCTCCATCAGGTTGGATGGGAAGCGTCGGTGCACAGCCATTTAAGATCTCTCCAGAGATGTTCAATCGGATTCAAGTCTGGGCTCTAGCTGGGCCACTCAAGGACATTCACAGAGTTGTCCTGAAGCCACTCCTTTGATATCTTGGCTGTGTGCTTAGGGTTGTTGTCCTGCTGAAAGATGAACCGTCGCCCCAGTCTGAGGTCAAGAGCGCTCTGAAGCAGGTTTTCATCCGGGATGTCTCTGTACATTGGTGCAGTCATCTTTCCCTTTGTCCTGACTAGTCTCCCAGTCCCTGCCACTGAAAAACATCCCCACAGCATGATGCTGCCACCACCATGCTTCACTGTAGGGATGGTATTGGCCTGGTGATGAGCAGTGCCTGGTTTCCTCCAAACGTGACGCCTGGCATTCACACCAAAGAGTTCAATCTTTGTCTCATCAGACCAGAGAATTTTATTTCTTATGGTCTGAGAGTCCTTCAGGTGCCTTTTGGCAAACTCCAGGCGGGCTGCCATGTGCCTTTTACTAAGGAGTGGCTTCTGTCTGGCCACTCTACCATACAGGCCTGATTGGTGGATTGCTGCAGAGATGGTTGTCCTTCTGGAATGTTCTCCTCTCTCCACAGAGGACCTCTGGAGCTCTGACAGAGTGACCATCGGGTTCTTGGTCACTTCCCTGACTAAGGCCCTTCTCCCCCGATCACTCAGTTTAGATGGCCGGCCAGCTATAGGAAGAGTCCTGGTGGTTTCGAACTTCTTCCACTTACGGATGATGGAGGCCACTGTGCTCATTGGGACCTTCAAAGCAGCAGAAATTTTTCTGTAACCTTCCCCAGATTTGTGCCTCGAGACAATCCTGTCTCGGAGGTCTACAGACAATTCCTTTGACTTCATGCTTGGTTTGTGCTCTGACATGAACTGTCAACTGTGGGACCTTATATAGACAGGTGTGTGCCTTTCCAAATCATGTCCAGTCAACTGAATTTACCACAGGTGGACTCCAATTAAGCTGCAGAAACATCTCAAGGATGATCAGGGGAAACAGGATGCACCTGAGCTCAATTTTGAGCTTCATGGCAAAGGCTGTGAATTCTTATGTACATGTGCTTTCTCAATGTTTTTATTTTTAATAAATTTGCAAAAATCTCAAGTAAACATTTTTCACATTGTCATTATGGGGTGTTGTGTGTAGAATTCTGAGGAAAAAAATGAATTTAATCCATTTTGGAATAAGGCTGTAACATAACAAAATGTGGAAAAAAGTGATGCGCTGTGAATACTTTCCGGATGTACTGTAGTGATGCAATAGTTGAAATGACAGAAAGATATTGTAGCAGACAGAGGCACCTCTCAAACTTGTGGAGTTATGCAGCTATAGTGGTCTTTGTGTGTGTGTGTCCATCTCCACTGTCACAGTGCTCATTACAACGTGTAAAATAATTAAGCTTCAATTAGTTTGTGCTACTGAGCTCCAGAATTGATACTGGCAATTTTAGCTTTTTATTTTCCCTCAGCATCAAGTCAGTATCTTTTACTTTCTCAATTATACCCCGATGGCAGTTTAAAACACACTGACTGGAAGAACTGGGTGCATGTGTTTTAGGAAGAATCCCTGTTGGTGTAGCTTTTGCAGCGCATGATTTTGACGCTGTTCACACTTTTTAATGGGTTGTCCCCAGTCATTTATTCTTGTATGAGAATCACAACTACCCTCCTGAGACTTACCTTGGTGTTTACCCAGAGTGTGGCTCATGCTTAGAATTCACTGCAGTTTTGTTTAACCACGAGTTACTTTGTAAAGTTTTAATTACAATGTAAAGCCCAATTCTGCTGCCATCTAGTGGATCAAATAACATCATGCGTTGCGTTTTTTGACTTAAAAAATGACACTTTTATTAAGTCTCATCTTTTTACTGTAAAATGTGCAAAACACTAAAAGTGCAAAGTCAGAAGTGTAGAAAGTATAATAACGATACAAATAATAATAATAATAATTTGAAGAGCACACTATACATGTGCGAGTGACACAAGCATTACTTACAGATTCATCAGAATTGCTTTCGGTTTCACTGTCCGTTTTCAATTTCACTGCCTGAAAACAGATTCACCTTGTCCTTACTACTGACTACTTTCTTACGAGACATCATTATGAGGGTAGGAGAAGACGCGTCTGCACCATTGCCCGGGTAACGCTCAGCACTAATGCTGTTGGCACTTTTACAGCCCAAGTAATCTTTGGGTTAATGCTTATGCGAGACGTGTCTATACCATTGCCCGAGTGACACTTGGGACTAATGCTTTTAGCACAATTTTTACAGCCCGAGTGACGTTTGCGTCTAATGCTGAGGAGGTTAACTTGGTTTTTCTGGGGGTAGACATAACACTAAGAGGGCTACAGAGTCTTTATCTGTTGGTCAATTTCAGAAAAACCAAATTAAATTCACTATTATTCAATGTTGTATAACAATAAAATGTGAAAACTTCCAAGGGGGGAACACATTTTATAGCCAGTCTAAATCTATGTTTATGGTCTCTGGAGTACTAGATAAGATTCTTGTGATGGACAAGTGATTTGTAGTCATTAATCTCTAAAATCAAACTTTGCTGTATGTCCATTGAAGTGTAAGATCATTTTTAGTTGCCAGCTCTTTTTGGGAAAGGTGGTGTATCCACTCAACTCAACAGTTTTTTTGGCTGGATTACTGGAAGGATTGATTGGTTGGTTGGATTTTAGGATGCAGTATATATTTCTTTTAACTATAAAATGGATTAATTTGCACACTTTAGTAATTAATTGCACTCAACCTCTTAATTATTACTTTAATAGTTCATATTGTTCTCTTTTTTACTAGTGGGCTATAAAAAATACAAAATATTTTGTAGTTTTTGGATTTGTCAGTAATATAGAAACATTATTCTAAAAAACTGGTAAGTATGGTCTGGTACTCTTCCTGAAGATTTACATACAGCTGTTTGAATCTACATTCAGTGCATAAAAAATAACTTGTAACAGTGTTGCAGGATCATTCACGGTATGCCCATTCCTTGAAAATCCAATGGATGAGGAAACACAGATTATAGGTTGGGGTTTTACATTGCCGGTTAATAAATATTTGCAAAAAATGGGACAGACTCCTTGACATTTGCTGATAACTGTAGATTTGCCAAAAAAACACAACTTTTTATGCAATTAGTTGAAGCCATACGTCGCACAGGTAGCTACAGCAAATGTAATAGTTTGCATCAGTATACCTTGTACTTTTCTTTGCGTCTGGCATGTTTCTGTACGATGTTACCGATGCAGAGAATCATGAAAAGTTTTGGGTATGCTGTGAGGTTTGCAGTGTATCTCTTTCACTGAAGCAGTTTTCTGGTCATCATGAAAACAAGAGGGCTTTTTTGTGTGTTTGTTTTGCTAGTGAAACTATTTAAAATTAATTTATCCATAGTATTATCTGTGACACTAGATAGTATTCATTAGGCTTCCCAAATGTAACTGATGCAATAGATTGCACACATGTGCAAACAGAGGCTGACTAAAGTTTAAATCATTCCATAGCATTAATGCTCAGGTTTTTTTAAATGCCGTTGACACATATGGCCAGTTATATTGTGCAATCAGTCATTCTGATCAGAGTTAACTCCTCAGCAGCAGCATTCAAACGTTGTGCATGGGAAGCTTTTTTTGGTTGCAAATGCACAACATACAGTATTGGTTGCATATAAATGTATATGCAAGTAACTCTGATGCATGTTATATGTAATTTTCACTTGTTGCCAAGTGTACTTCACACTACTTGCATTCCTACTGAATACATAATTGTTTTAAGTGCTTGAAGTCTGACATTCACAAATTACTAAATGTACAATCAAAATGGGCAATTTAAATGAATTTTTCAAAAAAATTGAATAATGCCATTAACATTTAATTCTGCATTGCACTATTACAGAATTGTAATGTACAACAGATATTTAATCAGTCTACTATCGATTGCCACATAGCCTCTCTCTCTTTCTTAATAGTTAACTTATTTCCTTTTTGCATTATTATTAACAAAGTATTACTTTTTGTTCAGCTACTGAAAGACTGGCTCTGTGTGGTATGTTCTTCAATTTTACAATAATTAAATAAAACCCTTTTTTGTCCATGCAGTCCCACAATACATGATGCAGCCCATCAACTTCACATTTAGTAACAGGTGTTAAGTCTGTAAATGTTACACTCTCCTCTCCACTTTTTGTGCCATGATAGAAGTCTCGACAATTGCTTCTTGGGGCTGTTTAATTGTCATGAGTGATAAAAACCCATCTTGAGTTAACCAGGAACACTTAAGTTTATGGAACTGATAAACCTTGTTGGTGAAACGGGCCCTTTTCAAGTGACACTTTTTCAGCAAAGTCTCAATTTCATAAGCATGCTTCATGGAATACTGGTCTGGAGACCGAGGACCCCATCTCTTTGTATGTTGTAAACAAAAACGTTATGTTTTCAATAAATTGGTTGTACTTCGGGTATCTCTTCTGGGACATGGTGGTGATGACGGTCTGAGACTGGAATCTTTCCTTTTTAGTTGTTGCATTAGGCATACCCTTTTACCTACTGTACCTGGAATAGAGGAGAACTGATTTTGAAGTATCTGTAGTCTCTATAAACCTCTACACACTATTTTATTTCTTTTTTGATGTCCTTTGTGAGGAATTGGAGTGTAAGCTGTTGTATAAACTG
This sequence comes from Erpetoichthys calabaricus, assembly GCF_900747795.2. NCBI lineage: Eukaryota > Metazoa > Chordata > Cladistia > Polypteriformes > Polypteridae > Erpetoichthys > Erpetoichthys calabaricus. The sequence continues at coordinate 185,464,061 of NC_041396.2, forward strand.
TATACATTTTTATTCAATCAATATTTCCTTAGAGGTACTTTTTGCTGTGTTTTTTGTTAAACTTCTACATGTTTCAGTCATTAGCTTTATGTTACTCTCTTACTTACAGAAAGGATGAAAAAGAGTATGCACTGAAACAGATTGAAGGTACTGGAATATCTATGTCTGCATGCAGAGAAATTGCGGTAAGTGTGTCACAGTTATTATTTGCAAATGACCATGTACTTTAGTAACTGCTATGTAAACAAAATAAAATGAGAGTTAAATTTGGTGTTTCTCTTCTGTGGTGCTCTGACAATAGGAAAACATTTGTTAATAATCAAATGAATAAATGTAGATCTTTAGTTTTAGGTGAATATTTATGTAGCATTTCAGTTAATTGGTATTGCCCGTCTTATACTATAGTGTATACGGTGCATCCGGAAAGTATTCACAGCGCATCACTTTTTCCACATTTTGTTATGTTACAGCCTTATTCCAAAATGGATTAAATTCATTTTTTTCCTCAGAATTCTACACATAACACCCCATAGTGACAACATGAAAAAAGTTAACTTGAGATTTTTGCAAATTTATTAAAAATAACAAAATTGAGAAAGCACATGTACATAAGTATTCACAGCCTTTGCCATGAAGCTCAAAATTGAGCTCAGGTGCATCCTGTTTCCCCTGATCATCCTTGAGATGTTTCTGCAGCTTAATTGGAGTCTACCTGTGGTAAATTCAGTTGATTGGACATGATTTGGAAAGGCACACACCTGTCTATATAAGGTCCCACAGTTGACAGTTCATGTCAGAGCATAAACCAAGCATGAAATCAAAGGAATTGTCTGTAGACCTCCGAGACAGAATTATCTCGAGGCACAAATCTGGGGAAGGTTACAGAAAAATTTCTGCAGCTTTGAAGGTCCCAATGAGCACAGTGGCCTCCATCATCCGTAAGTGGAAGAAGTTCAAAACCACCAGGACACTTCCTAGAGCTGGCCGGCCATCTAAACCGAATGATCGGGGGAGAAGGGCCTTAGTCAGGGAGGTGACAAAGAACCCGATGGTCACTCTGTCAGAGCTCCAGAGGTCCTCTGTGGAAAGAGGAGAACCTTCCAGAAGGACAACCATCTCTGCAGCAATCCACCAATCAGGACTGTATGGTAGAGTGGCCAGACAGAAGCCACTCCTTAGTAAAAGGCACATGGCAGCCCGTCTGGAGTTTGCCAAAAGGCACCTGAAGGACTCTCAAGACCATGAGAAAGAAAATTCTCTGGTCTGATGAGACAAAGATTGAACTCTTTGGTGTGAATGCCAGGCGTCACGTTTGGAGGAAACCAGGCACTGCTTATCACCAGGCCAATAACATCCCTACAGTGAAGCATGGTGGTGGCAGCATCATGCTGTGGGGATGTTTTTCAGCGGCAGGGACTGGGATACTAGTCAGGATAAAGGGAGAGATGACTGCAGCAATGTACAGAGACATCCTGGATGAAAACCTGCTCCAGAGTGCTCTTGACCTCAGACTGGGACGACGGTTCATCTTTCAGCAGGACAACGACCCTAAGCACACAGCCAAGATATCAAAGAAGTGGCTTCAGGACAACTCTGTGAATGTCCTTGAATGGCCCAGCCAGAGCCCAGACTTGAATCCGATTGAACATCTCTGGAGAGATCTTAAAATGGCTGTGCACCGACGCTTCCCATCCAACCTGATGGAGCTTGAGAGGTGCTGCAAAGAGGAATGGGCGAAACTGGCCAAGGATAGGTGTGCCATGCTTGTGGCATCATATTCAAAAAGACTTGAGGCTGTAATTGCTGCCAAAGGTGCATCGACAAAGTATTGAGCAAAGGCTGTGAATACTTATGTACATGTGATTTCTCAATGTTTTTATTTTTAATAAATTTGCAAAAACTTGAAGTAAACTTTTTTCACATTGTCATTATGGGGTGTTGTGTGTAGAATTCTGAGGGAAAAAAATGAATTTAATCCATTTTGGAATAAGGCTGCAACATAACAAAATGTGGAAAAAAGTGATGCGCTGTGAATACTTTCCGGATGTACTGTAGTGATGCAATAGTTGAAATGACAGAAAGATATTGTAGCAGACAGAGGCACCTCTCAAACTTGTGGAGTTATGCAGCTATAGTGGTCTTTGTGTGTGTGTGTCCATCTCCACTGTCACAGTGCTCATTACAACGTGTAAAATAATTAAGCTTCAATTAGTTTGTGCTACTGAGCTCCAGAATTGATACTGGCAATTTTAGCTTTTTATTTTCCCTCAGCATCAAGTCAGTATCTTTTACTTTCTCCATTATACCCCGATGGCAGTTTAAAACACACTGACTGGAAGAACTGGGTGCATGTGTTTTAGGAAGAATCCCTGTGGGTGTAGCTTTTGCAGCGCATGATTTTGACGCTGTTCACACTTTTTAACGGGTTGCCCCCAGTCATTTATTCTGAATTTATCACAGGTAGACTCCAATTAAGCTGCAGAAACATGTCAAGGATGATCAGGGGAAACAGGATGCACCTGAGCTCAATTTCGAGCTTCATGGCAAAGGCTGTGAATACTTATGTACATGTGCTTTCTCAATTTTTTTATTTTTAATAAATTTGCAAAAACCTCAAGTAAACTTTTTTCACATTGTCATTATGGGGTGTTGTGTGTAGAATTCTGAGGAAAAAATGAATTTAATCCATTTTGGAATAAGGCTGTAACATAACAAAATGTGGAAGAAGTGATGCGCTGTGAATACTTTCCGGATGCACTGTATATTGCAAATAAGTTTTTTAATGCATTTTCATGGTTTAACCAGGATTTGGCCCTGGCTTTGGTTTCTTTGTTTAGTTGTGTCTTTATGTTACTAAATGTTTGCTTTAGTTTTGTTCTCTTCTGTTAATTCTGTTAGCTGTTGTCCTTGGTGTGTTTGTTGTGTGTGTGTTTTTTTTAATACGGTAAATATTCCTCCCAAAGGAGGGAGGGGGAGCGGCGGTCTCACCTCCTGACACTGTAGTTTTGGTAGATAAGGCCTATGTAAAGGCATTAGATGCCTCAACTGGGTGCTGTCATTAGCTCCTGCTTGTGTTTGGCATCCCTTTCAGAATTTTTCTTGTAAGTTGTTTGATTTCTTGAAATTTTGTTCCCATTATTGGTTTTTGGTAGTTCTTTGGTTTTGTTTGATATTGGGTTGCATTTTAATATGCAACATTTTGTATTTGGTATTTAATCACTGTTTTATTACTATTCTTTGTATTATTTTTGATCATTTTATTAATAAATGATGTGCTTAAAGAATTTATTTGTTTTGTTCTTTGAGTCCAAAGGTTTCTAATGCTCCCTTACACCTATTTGGAACTTGTAGGCCTTGGCCTTTTTTGTGAGTGGTTTTTGGAGTTTCATTGCCTGGGCTACTTTCAGTTTTGAGGCTTGTTTGTAGTTAAAGGCCTATTGTTAGCATTCAGACCTTTTTGACAGACATCAGTCTTATTGCAGTTTATGAATATTTTATTCTTATATTTTAAAATTACTTGTGTAGTGAACCAGTACTGGTGCTTCTTTGTTTTGCTCTTTAAAGTACTGGGAATGTTTCTCACATATTGACAGTGTTTGAATCTAGTCAGTACTCAGCAGTATGTAGTAGTGGCACTTCTGGTCTTCACTTTTTGGGGTATGGACACTTTTTTTTTCAGTACTCTGTATCAACACTTCTTATAGCCTCTTGGTACTATAATGCCACATAATGTATAGTATGTTAACCAGCAGCTATTTCCTGGGAATTTTAGCCCATCATCCAATGGTTTTACACGTAAAATCTCTCTGTCTAACTAATATATTCCATTAGTAGTCTTTATGAAGTTTTTACCTTCCTTCACCATTTAATAGCTGAATTTCCATTCTTTATTTTCAAAAATGGATTTAAAAAAAAATTAAGTGACCTATTGTGATAAGGAGATAAAATGCAATTCATTGTATGCATTTATTGTTAAATTATATTGTTGCACTAATGTATCAAGGTAGATTAGTAATTGAATGGCCCAAAATATTAAGGCAAATTGACAGTTAAGGACACTGTGAAATTCCTACTTTTGCAGAATTAGTTCAATAGGAAAAAACTTTAATGTTTAGACTAGACTACTCTAACCTGTTGTGAAAGTAGCCAGGGTATTGTTTTAGAAGAACTGAAAAGATTAACAAAGTTTTTTCTCCTAGATTTTATAGCTGCAAAAATTGAAGTAAGAGAAAATGGAGGCGGGCGGCACGGTGGCGCAGTGGGTAGCGCTGCTGCCTCGCAGTTGGGAGACCTGGGGACCTGGGTTCGCTTCCTGGGTCCTCCCTGCGTGGAGTTTGCATGTTCTCCCCATGTCTGTGTAGGTTTTCTCCGGGCGCTCCGGTTTCCTCCCACAGTCCAAAGACATGCTGGTTAGGTGGATTGGCGATTCTAAATTGGCCCTAGTGTGTGCTTGGTGTGTGGGTGTGTTTGTGTGTGTCCTGCAGGGGGTTGGCTCCCTGCCCAGGATTGGTTCCTGCCTTGTGCCCTGTGCTGGCTGGGATTGGCTCCAGCAGACCCCCATGACCCTGTGTTCGGATTCAGCGAGTTGGAAAATGGATGGATGGATGGAAAATGGAGGCTAGATTTAGCTCAGTAATTGTCACCATTTAAAGAAAATGCTATTGATTCATCAAGAGTTTCTTCTTGGGATAAATTAATTTGATTGCTCTGGGGAAACATCTGTAATGTTTTTCTAACATTTGTAGCAACCTAGTTAATCTAATGTACTGTAGGACTTTGGGGAAACTGTCAGTTTATATAAAGAATTAAATACCTGACATTTCCCAGGGATGGGAAAAAAAGTGTATGCACACTAACACAGACACACATATTTATTTACGTGTGTGTGTATGTATGTTTATACAGTATATTATAATATGTAAATATAAAATATTTGTAGAGCAGTTGTGTTACTGCCAGTAACTTACCTTAATTGTTCTCTGCCTGGGACGCCATTTCAGTATAGTGGCCATTAGTTTTAATTTTGAAATTCATTTTGTCTGCAGAAAATGACTGAAGAGTTCTGAAAGTGAAGCTAACAGGAAGGCACCAAACATAAGGAAGACTTTCCAGAACTTGTTACAGTTCAAGCTGCTGTAGCCTTGCAAAGAAAAAATATGTGAGATAGAATTACCATCAGTTAATAATTTGTTTAAGTAAAATTTGTACTTAAATATTAGAGTGCAGAACAAAATGAAGAACACCCTGTTTTATTGAATGGAAGTGCAGATATTGTAATTTGCTTTACCTGTTTCAGACATAGTATGTGAGTATGCACAAAAGCTATTCTTTGGTTTTATTTTAACAAACTTTAACAGTGAAGCAGTACTTCTATTGCAACAGTTTATATATATGTTACAATTGGAATTTTACATATTAAATCAGATTCCAAATGCCTATGATTCAGACAGTCTTGATCATAATGAAAGTGACTGCAGTAGCATGTATCTTGATCAGTATGATCTCAAAGCATCAATATTATACTTAAACATTGCATCATGTGAAATTGCGCTATACAGGCGCCCGACCCGACACAGACTGTACATGGAGGCACACTTAAAATAATTTATTTTTCTTCGCCTGTAGGGGCACGTCTTCCCCATGTACCACAGGCAGTACACAGTCCCAAGCACAGCAACTAATACATCAACCCAAATAATGCACGATCTTCTTCTTCCTCCACCATTCATCCCAGGCAACCTCATTTTCCTCCTCCCGATTCTCGCCCCTGAGTGGTGGTCGCTGGTTCCTTTTATCAGGCATCTGGAAGTGCTCCTGGTGCTTGATTAGCGACACCCGGCTACACCTCCAGGTGTGGCGAAATAACTGCCCAGAAGGACCCAGCAGCTCCCACTGCAGCACCCCCTGGCGGCGCCTGCTGAACCCAACAGGGCTGCACCAGACTCCAACCCCCATGAAGCCCTGCGGGAGTCCGAGGCACCGCTGCAACCCAGGGAGGCTGCCATCTAGCGTCCAGGGGGAGGCACTGGGTCTCCCATCCTTGCCCCCCTGGAACATATGCCGCAGGGGCGTCCCGGCCTGGCATGGGCCCCGGCCACCTGCCACAATCAGCATCACTGCTACTCAAACCACTAATTCCTTTAAACCACTAATGAATCCTCTGCTGAATCACAGATGATAATTAGAGAGACATTTTAAACTGACAAACTTACAGTAGATGCAAACAATAAAGTTTAAATTTTAACAGGGGAAAAATTGAAAATTATATTCTAAATGTATCATAATAGCTGATTTTTATTTTCTTTTAAAATTAAGTTATATTCTTGTCATGGCATCTTGTTGGTTGGACTTGCAAGTAAGAATTTCACTGTACTGTGTATATGCGAAAATTCTATTATTGCTAACAATATTAATGACTAAGGGAAGTAAAATAAAGTGCTGTTTGGTAAGCATGTTTGAAATTAACTGATACATGCAGCATATTTTAGTGGTAAAAAACAGCTGGCTCAGTAGCATATTTTTGATAGCTAGGCTTGACCTCTTCCTTTGCTGCATGTTTAATGCCCAAAGAACCACCAAAACAGTAAACAATCTTAATAGCTTAGCTTCAGGCCAGTAATGATGTATTAAGCAGCACTAGCCATTTGATAGTGCTAATACATGAGCTACACTTACATCATGTGATGCATTCAGCAAAAAATGATATAAGAGAGTGTTTTCACCCACTGTCTTATGCTAATCTTTGATTTAAACATTTTTTTACAGAAAACCAGAATAGTGGCACAGTGATCTTTTACCTTTAGGAAATAGGCTTTGGTTTCTGATCTAGCCAATGTCCATCTGTTAAGCTGGCAGTTTTCCCTCTAGTGTTTGTGCTTTTGTGGTTTTAGCAGGGTTTTTATGTTTCCCTTATGTTAAAGACATGGATTCTAGGTTAATGAAATACATTAAATTGTCTTCGTGTTAGGAAGGAGTTCCCTGTTTTTACAAAGTTTCTGTCATCCTTATCCAGAGTATGTGTCTTTAATTTTACATGACACTTAACTTTTATGTTACAGTCACTTCCAGTCTTTGGATGTGAATCCTATAAAGCCACTGTAAGATGCTGTATTTTGCAAAATACACGTTGTACACTTTGTATATTAAAAATATCAGGACAGTGTAACTTTTTGTCTTTACTGTATTTTAACATGTTTCTTCCAATTGTTCCAAGGTGCTTGGTAACTTTTTTATGGAAGTATTTTTTTTTTCATTTCTGTGGTCTGTATGATCGGTTTCACCTTGTTAAACTAGTCTTTGTCATAGACATGTCCCACTGCAAAAAATGTTTTGGTTTTGGGCTAAACAGAGTATAATGACAGTATATTATACTATATACAGTATATTTTAGAATAGCATAGTTGAAACTATTACTAACTTTTGTTGGTTTTTCAACTCTAAAGAAACTGTTGTACTGAAAAATTTTGTGAATCTCGCATCTCACTTTTACATTTCTTTTGTATATATTACATGGCTGTCTAATATGTGGTATAGTATTAGTTTTGATTTCATTTTTGAAAATTGTGACATACTTGTTTTTAAAAAAGACTTAAATGTTAAACATCGTTTTCAAATTCTAGCACATTTTTAAGGAAGGTTCCTTAGCCACAATTGCGTCTCAAAATGTAAACTTAAATGATGAAAAGTATAAGCAGGGACATGCATTTGTGTTTTTGTTAAACATAACACATGGTCAAGCTTTATTTTGCTGCCATAAGCACATTATAAATGTATCTTGCATAACCAACAATATTCCTCTAAGAAAAAGTCTGCAGTAAGGTTGCTTGCTTTGGAGTTGGGTCATGTGATTATTCTTCACCAGATAGGGACAAATTTTAAAATCTCACCTTGGCTAATACATTTTATATCTGTTGTTCGCCAGAAAAAATCAATGATAATATGGATAAACTAAGTAGAAATGTAAATGTCTAAATTGTTTAACATAGTAAGATAATTATCGGCAGGAAAACTGCCATAACCATTACAGAGAGACTTGTGCATGCAATTTCTTGTTAGGAAATGAAATGGAACTTTCAACAGTGCATTGAGCTGCATTTCTAAAAAAAGTTTTTATTTTGTTCATTCTGTACTTTCTTTGATTCCTGTTTTCTCCCAGCAATAAACATTTCTCTGAACATGCATCTTTTCAATTGTTTTAATTAGTGGCAGTACAGAGTTTGGCATTTTTCCCCCACACTGTAGTAAGAAACACTTGCTCACTAAAGACATATTACAGCAAAACTATTTTGTAGAAGTAGTTAAGTGAATTACGGTAATTAATTGTTGTGTTTATGGAGCATTAGGATGTTTGCTGCAATTACTCATGGATGGATAATCTGTTTAAAAAAAAAGAGATAAATGGCTTAGAAAATGGGTTCCTAGTTACTAAAAGAAGCTGTAAACTAAAAAGAGAAAATGTATCAGACCTGGCCTCTCTGTAAGATACCTAAAAAAATGAATCTGTGTTATTACTTTAATTGCAAAGAAGTACAGTGTTCAATTTACAGTCCTCTACAGAAATATATTGCTTACCAAACAGAAAGAAATTTAAATTGTATTATTTTGCAAAAATATAACTTTATTTGCAAAGTTTCTGCTTGCTTACCACCAGCAGGTTAGTTCACAGGCATGCTTTTGTACACTAGTGGCAGTTAATTAACGATTTATCAGGCACATAACTGTGCCAACATTATACATTTAGTTTTTGCCATTTATTTAGTAAAGAAGTTGCAACACAGGTGGAGCAGTGGCGCAGACGATGTTCAGGTTTTATTGGCAGCCTGGCCAGGGTCTTCAAGGATTTTGTATGTTTATCCATGTGTGTGGATTAATTGGTATGACTGATGTATGTGTATCTCAGGTCACATTTTTGCCCACATTGTAAGCCATTATAATCCACTAAAAACTATATAGTTTAGTCCTTTCTCATTGACTTCAATGCATTTCACAAAATTTTAGTAAGTTCTCAAACAGTTTTGCAATTGTGCTATACCCATGGTGAAGTGAGCTCAGCAGTGTTGAGGTATCACTATTGTTGGATAATGGGGTTTCTAGGACCTTGTGTGGGCAGACTGGTAGGCAGGTTGCTTGCAATGATGCTCTTGTTATGAGAGAACATGACCATAAGCTTCTATTCCAAAAACTCATCTCCTTTTGATGTGCCCTTTAAATTCTTCCTGTATAAATGAGTATATGCCAATGGGCAATTTTGTTAAAAGCTCCTTATCTTAGCAATGATAAGGTAAAAGTTAGACTTTCTGTAATAAATTTATTAGTTTACATTCAGGATCCAAATGATACAAAAGTGATGTTAGTGCACCAAAAGACATTCTAACTGAATATTTCTTGAGTTAGTGGTTATTAATTATAAGAAATGATTGAAGACATAGACTGTTTTTGGAAAATCTCCACATCATCTCTGAAATGAATGTACAGCTTGCAAAAATATTCAATGAATTTATATATTTTTAATGAATTATTTTGTTGTCCATTGTTTCCATTGTATACAGTAAAGCTGTTCTGTCGTGACTACTTCTACAGCAATCTGTGATATCTCACCAGGGAGTGAGGGTTTCTGGAGAAGCCACAAAGCAACACACAGCTATTTTTAGAAGTTTTATCAGAACATTTGCAACACTGATATCTCTAAAGCTTTGAGCTATATGAAAAGATACAGTATGTACATACTACAGTACATGTGTATTTCTTGTGACCAGATCAGAACACTATTTTTCAAGCTACCTTAGTCAAATGTATTTTAAGTTTCAATATGATATGTCAATATTCATTAGCTAAATAGTAGGACAGCAGTCAAGTATGTGATTTCTTTAAAGGAACCTGACTTTTGTCGAAAACAAAGTGGGGCCAACATATTTAAACTGATTCTAGAAACCCATGCAAATCATGGTACTTTTTATAATGTACTTTGTTAAACTGTCCACTGGTCTATCTTAACCAGATATTCTAAACACTTCTAAATTCATAGTTCCTCGCAGATTATAAAATCATTTTGGGCACTTTTTAAAAGGTCGTTTAAGCCCTTCCAAAATTTTAAAATACAAAAAATGAGTTTAATTAATCGCTGTTGACCTGGAGTGTGATTCTGGTTCAGAATTAAAATACAGTTATACCCAAGTCAAACTTGTGGTGACATGCAGTGATGCACTTTACAGTGTTAAGCCCAAATAACTCTTAGGACAGTATTCTACTGCCATATAGTGGATGAGATAACATGCTGAATATTTCGTTAGTTCTTCCACTTTATGGTAACTCTCTATGTCAACTCCTCAATATTCAACAGTTGGACAGAGCCTTCAAACAAAAATCCAATGGCAAGGAAAAAGCAGTAAAGCAAGTTTTAGAACAAACGGACAATGAATCATTGCACAAATTGAGCTATAGTGGTGATGATGTTAATTGGTGATCAGGCATGAACACACCGGGTGAAAGTGACACCTGTCTGGTTGATTCCGACTGGTCAAGTTTCATTGATGTTCATGTTTGGTGTCGGTTTCATACTACTGCTGACATTCTTGCACCTCCTTGTTGCCCATTTATGGATAACATTGGACTAAAGATGTCTATTGTTCATGGTTATCTGGACTGTTTACAATTTAGCTATCTCTGTTTATGATTTAGCTTTCAAAGAGAGAGTTTACAGAGTGAGTGATTTCAGAGAGAAAGAAAGAAAAAGAGAAAAGTGCAGCTAGTTTTGAGGGATGGTGTAACCTTATGTGATTGGATCAAGGTCACTTCCAGTGACAGAGCCAATGTCTGCTCATAGGAGTATTATTTTCTTCATCATATGTAGAAGCAGGTTGAGTTTGCAGTCACAAGCCTAAGGTAAATGTCCATTTGGGTGCCTTTTTATAAGAGGGAGTTTCTGCAAATTTCTGAGTTTTTCTGTAAATTATAACTGTGTTATCAAAAGAAGTACAGAATTGACCAAAGTTTGATATGAGCTGCAGTTTAGCATTTTTTCAGGACTGCAAGTTGGAGGAAGGTGCAGCTGGATTTCTGCATCCCTGTTGAATATTCGGTCCTAATAGGCCTTGTGTGCCACTAAAAGAATAGTGAAATGGGTAATTTCTGCTTTGTCCTTCAGAAGGATAGATAGATAGACAGATAGACAGATAGATAGATACTTTATTAGTCCCAAGGGGAAATTCACATACTCCAGCAGCAACATATTGATAAAAAACAGTATTAAATTAAAGAATGATAAAAATGCAGGTATAACAGACAATAACTTTGTATAATGTTAACGTTTACCCCCCCAAGTGGAACTGAAGAATCACATAGTTTGGGGGAGGAACAATCTCCTCAGTCTGTCAGTGGAGCAGGACAGTGACAGCAGTCTGTTGCTGAAGCTGCTTCTCTGTCCGGAGATGATACTGTTTATAGTGGATGCAGTGGATTCTCCATGATTGACAGGAGCCTGCTCAGCGCCCGTCGCTCTGCCACGGATGTTAAACTGTCTAGCTCTGTGCCTTCTTCACCAGTTTGTCCAGGCGTGAGGTGTCCCTCTTCTTTATGCTGCCTCCCCAGCACACCATCGCGTAGAAGAGGGCGCTCGCCACATCCGTCTGATAGAACATCTGCAGCATCTTATTGCAGATGTTGAAAGACGCCAGCCTTCTAAGGAAGTATAGTCAGCTCTGTCCTCTCTTGCACAGAGCATCAGTATTGGCAGTCCAGTCCAATATATCATCCAGCTGCACTCCCAGGTATTTATAGGTCTGCACCCTCTGCACACAGTCACCTCTGATGATCACGGGGTCCATGAGGAGCCTGGTCCTCCTAAAATCCACCACCAGCTCCTTGGTTTTGCTGGTGTTCAGTTGTAGGTGGTTTGAGTCACACCATTTAACAAAGTCCTTGATTAGGTTCCTTTACTCCTCCTCCTGCCCACTCCTGATGCAGCCCACAATAGCAGTGTCATCCGCGAACTTCTGCACGTGGCAGGACTCCAAGTTGTATTGGAAGTCTGATGTATATAGGTTGAACAGGACCGGAGAAAGTACAGTCCCCTGCGGCACTCCTTTGTTGCTGACCACAATGTTAGACCTGCAGTTCCCAAGGCGCACATACTGAGGTCTGTCTGTAAGATAGTCCATGATCCATGCTACCAGGTATGAATCTACTCCCATCTCTGTCAGCTTGTCCCTAAGGAGCAGAGGTTGGATGGTGTTGAAGGTGCTAGAGAAGTCCAGAAACATAATTCTTACAGCACCACTGCCTCTGTCCAAGTGGGAGAGGGATCTGTGTAGCATGTAGATGATGGCATCCTCCGCTCCCACCTTCTCCTGGTATGCAAACTGCAGAGGGTTGAGGGCATTGCGGACCTGTGGCCTCAGATTGTGAAGCAGCAGCCGCTCCATGGTCTTCATCACATGTGACGTCAGAGCGACAGGCCGGAAGTCATTCAGCTCACTAGGATGTGATACCTTTGGGACTGGGGTGATGCAAGATGTTTTCCAAAGCCTCTGGACTTTCCCCTGTTCCAGGCTCAGGTTGAAGATGCGCTGTAGAGGACTCCCCAGCTCCAACGCTCAGGCCTTCAACAGTTGTGGAGATACTCCATCTGGACCCACTGCTTTGCTGGCTAGTGTAGATATAGTACATCACATCCAAACGGGTATGATTCGGTGCCAAGTTGTATATGCAGTGCAAAGCAAGCTCTGTATATATCTGGAGCTTGGTACTTTACACTCTTAGAAGGGACCAAGTGGGATGACTAGTTCATTGAATAAGGCATCACTACATCGTCTGTGCTGTCATGGGTGGACCCTTTGCTTGACTAAGATTACTGTATAATGAATGGCAGTTTCTATACCTCCGGTCTTGTGAATACATCAAGTTGAGGACATGTGGAAGTCACCAAGCCTTGTGCTGTAGTAGGCTACAATAACAGAATAAGTGGTATTGATTTTGCAGGTCAGGCACTAGCATTCTACCCTGTCATGCGCAAGCAACAGCGGTGACCTAGGCAGGGAAAGTAATAATCAGCCTGGAACAAGTAGAATTGAAAACCTTGCAGGTCCAAACATGGTCAGAAATAAAAGACAAAGACTAAAAGACACAGTAGAACTTCATAAAGACGTTTAAAAAACGTTGGCGCCATACACATGCAGAGCAGGTTACAGATTATGAAAGTAGTGGAATTTGAAAGGCTCAAAAAAAACCTTGGTGCGATACACACGCAGAGCAAGTTCAGACACTTTCACTCCCTGTGACATGGTCAAGTCACGGTCAAGTCACATCATACTGACATCCATTGGAAGCATGTTCCCGTGAGATGGTGACCTAGGCAAGGAAAGTAATAATCAGCCCGGAAAAAGTAGAACTGAAAACCTTGCAGGTCCAAACGTGGTCAGAAATAAAAGACAAAGAGTAAAAGACACAGTAGAACTTCATAAAGACATTCAAAAACGTTGGCGCCATACACATACAGAGCAGGTTACAGATTATGAAAGCAGTGAAATTCAAAAGGCTCAAAAAAAAAACCTTGGCATGATACACACGCAGAGCAAATTCAGAAATATGACAGTACTAAAATTCGAAAGTGTCAAAAAAAAGAGTACAGATCGCAAAGAAATGGAAATTATTACTAGGTGAGATAATGTAACAGCAAAAAGAGATTGAATATATGGACATAGGTGATATGTCAGAAGTATGTACTGTATATATTGTAAGGCTTTAAAGTTTAAGTTGGAGACTTGTAGATCGTCAAATTCGTGTTGCCATCAGGGAAAAGTACTGCTGCTTCCCAATGAAGAAGCGTTTCTGCAAGAATTAAAAGATTTGTTGTTTGGTGAACATGAAATCCACAAACACTACAGGCAAAATATACATGTCTACAATAATCTTTTCGCGTAAGCATCATTCAATGCACAAAACATTGATTTACACAATAATGGACCATACGCTATGAGAATCTGTGTTCCCACAACAATTACAGCTATGACAAGATTAATTTCGAAAGAAGCACAATTTGGTCAGGTGTATCTTTATAATCACGGAGAAGCGATGCAACATAGAATCGAAAGAGTTAAACAATCCATGGAATAGAAATTATACAGCCAATAATGGATACACATCCATACGTCCAAAAGTATCGTACTTTACACAAAATTTATCAGCAAAACACATTGAAAGAAATTTTCTTGGATTTCTATATGAATCTGAAAGATCACAGTCACAGTTATAATAAACCCACGTGATGAATTGTCAGCGATAATAATTTCGAAAGACGGAGATATCAAAGACAGAGTAGATATTGGTGTATATGCAAAGGCAAAGCATGATACGTCATTTATGTCAAATACATCGCCACATGCCAGCCCTTTTACACTATTAATGCGTATGTAAAAGTCGCAGCTAATCGTCTCTTCTTTATTAAATCAAATCAAGCTAAACTTAGAACGGAACATATGCAAGGTATCATTGATCACGTTCAAAATTCAAATATCAATAGTTCAGACAAATTCAAAATAGGTAAAGCAGTAATATTACCTTCATCATATTAAGATAGTTCAAGAGCATTGCAACAGTTATATCATGATACAATGGCAATATCTAGAACTATCGGTCGGCCAGATTTATTTATAACAATGACGTGCGATCCACAATGGCCAGAAATCCGCAGCTTCTTGAGAGCAATGCCACTGGCTACATTGGCTCTGGATATTCCCACTTTCATAAGTACTGTAGATTGTTTATCAGAAAGTCTTATTTTTATTGAATGAACTCCTGGCAGTGAACCCCAACAAGGCTGCCGGCCCAGATGGAGTGCCTGGTAGGGTGCTCAGAGCGTGTGCCCACCAGCTCACCTTTACCTTTACCAAAATCTTCAACCTCTCCCTAGCCCAGGCAGTCATTCTATCCTGCCTAAAATCAGCCACAATCATTCCAGTGCCGAAGAAGTCTCCCATCACCAGCCTAAATGATTATCGCCCTGTGGCCCTCACTCCAGTAATAATGAAGTGCTTCAAGAGACTGGTTCTCCAGCACATCAAGGACTATCTCCCCCAAGACTTCGATCCCTACCAATTCGCATATCGCACGAACAGATCCACAGAAGACGCCATTGCTATAGCTCTCCACTCTGTGCTGAGCCATCTGGAGCAGCAGCAGAGCTACATCCGGATGCTGTTTGTGGATTACAGCTCAGTTTTTAATACAATCATTCCTGACATTGTCATCACCAAACTGGTCACTCTTGGCCTCCCCCTCTCATATGTGTCTGGATAAAAGACTTTCTTACCAACCGGCTCCAGACTGTGAGACTCGGACCCCACCACTCCTCAATTCACACACTGAACACCGGTACCCCGCAAGGCTGTGTGCTGAGCCCCCTTCTGTACTGTCTGTACACCCACGACTGCAGTCCGGCCCACAACAACAACCTCATCATCAAGTTTGCTGATGACACCACAGTGGTCAGACTCATCTCAAAGGGAGACGAGGCAGCTTACAGAGAGGAGGTCCTAAAGTTGGCAGCCTGGTGTTCAAAGAACAGTCTGGCTCTGAACACCAGGAAAACCAAGGAGATCATTGTCGACTTCAGGAGGCACAGCACCAACCTAGCCCCCCTTTATATCAATGGCGAGAGTGTGGAGAGGGTCCATACCTTCCGGTTTCTTGGCGTCCTTATCTCTGCTGACATCTCCTGGACAGACATCATCACAACAGTCATCAAAAAAGCTCAGCAGCGGTTACACTTCCTGAGGGTCCTCAGAAAACACAACCTGGACTCCAGCCTGCTACTGACCTTCTACCGCTCGTCTGTCGAGAGCCTGCTGACGTATTGTATCACAGTGTGGTACGGCAGCTGCACCATGGCAGACAGGGAGAGGCTTCAGCGAGTAGTAAAGGCAGCACAGAAGATCATCGGCTGCCCTCTCCCCTCCTTGATGGACATTTACACCTCCCGCTGCCTCAGCAGAACAAAGAACATCATCAAGGACAGCTCCCACCCTGGCTCTGATCTGTTTGACCTGCTGCCCTCACGAAGGCGCTACAGGTGCATAACAACAAGGACAAACAGACTCAAGAACAGTTTTTTCCCAAAAGCCATAACCATTCTAAACTCACACATGCACTGACTACACAGTCTAACCCCCCAACCAATGGACTTCCTTCTATCCATCAACTGTGCAATATCCAATATCTAAATGGTACTGAATAACAACCGTGTAATATCTGTATACTGTACAATATCATTACTCTCAGGGTCCAACATCCACTACTCACTGCACATGATCATCATTATTGTGCAATATTTAAATTATGTGCAATAACCCAATAGTGCAATAGTTATTTATTCTTTCCAGTATTTAAATAATGTGCAATAACTCGATTTAGTTATTATTCTTTCCATTTGTATATAGCGTCGCAGAACTTTTTTTTGCAACTTTTTGCACCCTTTGTTTATTTGTTTATTTGTTTATTTACTTGTTATGTTCTACATATATGTCTGCGCTGAAGGAACTGCTTTTAATCTCATTGTACATGTGTATAGTGACAATAAAAGGCATTCTATTCTATTCTAACTCAAAATGGTGTTCGGGCAAAAATGAGATCTTGATATGCCATTCATATTAAAACGTTTGCAGTTTCCCGTGAGAATAGCTTTTGCAATGACAATTAACAAATCACATGGACAAACATTTGAAAAAGTCAGTTTATTTATAAGAGACAAAGAAACAATATTCACTCATGGTCAGTTATACATTGCATTATCACGCTGTAAGACCAAACAAGGAATCAAAATTCAATGCGATCGTGAAGAAAAGTTCATTCCAAATATTGTTTTTACTGAAGTTTTAAAATAAAAAGTGAACATAATGCATATGTAACAATTCCCATGGAAAAAAACACTTTAAATTGTATTTCCACAGGACCAAACCCATGGGTTGGTGAGCGAAGCGAAGAAAGAAATTTTTCAACATCTGCTGAAACAGTGCCTAAGTGTTTTGGTGAATGTCGCAAGACATATCGCACAAAGCATGTATACTAAATCTGCAACAGTACAGCAGTGTACACTAAATTAACTTTTCCTTCTATGGTGGTGTTGATGTTTTAATATGTATATGTTTATGTTACACATAACATTTTTTCTTGTTGAAAAAAATTAAATGGTTTTTGGCTCATCACGTTAAATAACTTACAGAATTTAGTGAGCTTTCCAAGCATTTTGCTTTTACTCTCTGTTTTTCTGGCATTTTGAAATAGAAAACAAATTTGAGGGCGGCACGGTGGCACAGTGTTAGCGCTGCTGCCTCGCAGTAAGGAGACCGGGTTCACTTCCTGGGTCCTCCCTGTGTGGAGTTTGCATGTTCTCTCTGTGTCCGTGTGGGTTTCCACCAGGTGCTCCGGTTTCCTCCCTCAGTCCAAAGACAAGCAGGTTAGGTGCATTGGCGATCCTAAATTGTCCCTAGTGTGCGCATGGTGTGTGGGTGGGTGTGTGTTTGTGTGTGTATGTGCGCCCTACAGTGGGCTGGCGCCCTGCCCGGTGTTTGTTTCCTGCCTTGTGCCCTGTGTTGGCTGGAATTGGCTCCGGCAGACCCCCTTGACCCTGTAGTTAGGATATAGCGGGTTGGATAATGGATGGATGGAAACAAATTGGAGTTGAAAATCATACATTGCTTGAAACAAAAAAATCACTGGCTAATGTCTAAACTAGATGACTGCTGTTGGAACATGATAATAATGAGGTCAAAGCATAAGGAGACTTGTTGACAAACATTAATGTATGTCATCTTCAAGGGACAGCCTTGGCCTGCCTTTGGTTTTGATGGCTGCATTACCTTTGGGCCTGTGATTGACTTTCTTATCCTATTAATTGTTCTATTATATTTAAAAAACATTTTTGCTCATGTCTACCTTATTTTTCTCTTTGTAATATTTTGCTTTTCGAAAAAAAAAAAATGTGTATATATATATATATATATATATATATATATATATATATATATATATATATATATATATATAATATATAAAAATCTGGACAAGCAAGTGGTGTTGAATGGAATTAGTGCTTTTTATTACATAATCATGATAGATAGATAGATACTTTATTAATCCCAAGGGGAAATTCACATACTCCAGCAGCAACATATTGATAAAAAACAATATTAAATTAAAGAGTGATACATAATCATGGCACATATGGTGTAGCACAGCATCACATGGAGACCAGAATGTTTGCTGAATTGAACTCTCACAATGCAGTCAAATGAAGTCAGTTATTACTTGGAGGGTAGCTGGAGTTTTGGGAAGAGGAAAGTTGGAAATATTAACCAGGTAAATGCACTGTCACTTGACGATTGACACTGAAATCCATATTTATCTCTTGAATGGCCATCTGCTAAAAGATCAATGTGAGGTTCCCAAAGAGGCATGAATTATGAAAAGTTATTTTTAAGGCCATCCTAAATGGTTTTATTCAGTTTATTTTACTACTTTGTATATACATTAAAGATAAATGAGATAAACAAGTTGGTTATCATCCATCAGAAACTCCTCCAGATCAGGCATCTTGTTTGAAAGGAAAGTGTACAATCTCACTTTCTAATTAAACCTAACTTTTTAAGTGAAGGCATCTTGACTGTGTACAAACTGATGGTAGATGGTTATAGTGGTGTTGTTTTGGTCAGGTGTGATGTTAGGATAATGTGTCTTTCAAACAAACAATTAAAATTTTTATTTACATGAATACTCCACCCAAAAATATTTTTTGTTACTTGTAGTTTGAGGGGATGCCCAAGGATACATTTTAATCTTGTGTTTTTGTGAAGAATGGAGATGGAACTAGAGCCTACAGTGACCAGTGCAGTACAATGGCAATCAATGTCAAAAATGTCAATGAAAAAATCTCCCATTTCTCATGTCACATAATCCACATAAGAAGTCATCCAGACGAATGTTCACAATGTACAAAGCACATGCATTTTTTGTTAAAATATTGGTAAAGAAATACCTCTGGAAAATTAAAGTAATCCAGAAGCAGGAAGTCCCTTTATAGAGGGTTGTACTTTTGAACAGAAGAGATGACTTTTGACCAATGAAAAGGGATAGGTGGGTCTTCAATTCAAAAGCGTAATCCAATTACCTTAATTTTCTGACCTTTGAAAAACTTGGAGAGTGTGGGAGCTGCTTTGTTGGTCCTGAATTGTCCATCTAGATTAGCATTGGTGACACCAATGGGTTGCTTAGCAGTTTACTATTTAAAAATAAAACTACAATAAGTAAGATTTTAAATGAATAAGGTATACATCACCACAGGTGGCATAGACCTGTTGTGGCAGGTGGCCGGGTGTGGCCCTCAATCAGTCGCCTATATAAGGAGCCGCCACCCTACAATCAAGGCTGGAGTCAGGTGAGGAGGTGGACGAGGTCAGAGGAGGCGGCAAGGAGAGGCCCTGAGTGTTTGTGAAGAGAAGAGACGGCTAGTGAGAGCCAGGACTTTGGGAGACGGTGGGGGTTGTTGGTGGTGCACTGAGTGACTTTGTAAATAGTGTGGATTAGTGAAAATAAACGTGTGGTGATGGCTTGTAATGTGTCTGCCTGCCTGTGTCCGGACGCACCCTTTCACAGTGGCGTAGTCGGCATGATGCTGCACCTGGTTCAAGGTGCGAACCTGCATTGCAGAAAAGGTTTGTGAAAGGCCCGGCACAGCAGGCAAACTCACCCACGTGCCGCAGGGGCGGCGTGCACCCAACCCCGTACGTACCAGGTGTGTCGCGGACCATGGGAGGTCCGCCATTGGACTTATTGTTGTTTCAGGGGCGGCTCAAGAGCGCGGCGGCAGCAGGGAGAGCTGCTGGGTTGGAGATGCTGCACACACGACAGCCGCAGCAGCCGCGGAGCTGCCCAGAATCTCGCCCTCGAGTGTGGAATGAGGGCGAGGAGGCCGCAGACCAGAGTTCCCTGCTCGTAAGAGGCACGGGACTGGGCAACGTGTCCTGTCTTCCCGCCAACGATTGGTCAGAGGCGGGAGCAGGGAATGTCCATCTCGTGCCGAGAAGAAACCCGAGTGGGCTGTCTCTCCCTCTTTGGCAGCGATATTGCAGGAGCTGCAACACGAGCTTCACCTCGTGCTATTGCTGCCGGCAGACCGATGTGCCCTCCGGGCGGAGACGCAGGAGTCAGGAGGGATGGCAGTGGCGTGCGATCGAGAGCCACAAAGGAAGGAGGATCGACGCGCTACAGGAGCTTCTGAGTGGAGAGGCACAGCGGGGAAGGTAAGTGGGGCCGACCCTGTGAAGCTCCGGACGCCAGCGGGGCTGGGTCTGCCTTTTTTCCATGAGCAGATTCGAACCGTCGCGGCGTCCCAAAATAAAAGGAGGAAGCGGCTTGGGGAAGCCAGTTCCTCCGATACGCGAGAACGCGCAGCTGGGTGCGCGCGTTTCTCGAAGGGCCGCCCTCTGCCGAGGCAGAGGGAAACCCCGCAGGCTGGGAGGCGAGAAAAAAGAGTGCTCCAGTTGATGGTCCAGTGGCGGGGGTCACGGAACTCTCGGGCCGGGAGCCTGAGGGTAAAAGTTTCAGGGCGCCGGACGGAACGGAGAACGTTGGCCCAAGTAGGGAAAATACGTACAGAGGCACCGCGTCAGGGCAACGTCTCCGCCCCTTGTTTTTCTTTTTGTTGCAGGGGACCGGGCCCTGGGCTAAAACTGATTGACCTGCCGCAGGGGAATATCCGCCCTCACGGGACTGTCCGCTGGCCCCATCGGGTTTCAGCGTGGAGGGGAGTTATGTGGCAGGTGGCCGGGTGTGGTCCGCAGCCGCCTGCCTATTTAATGAGCCACCTCTCTACAATCAAGGCTGGAATCGGGTGAGGAGGTGGACAAGGTCTGAGGAGGCGGCAGGAGAGGCCCTGAGTGTTGTGTTGGAAGAGAGAGAGAGAGAGAGACGGCTGTGAAGAGCCAGGACTTTGGGTGACGGTTGGGGTTTATTGGTGTGGTGCACAGTGACTTTGTAAATAATAGTAGTAATGTATAATAATTGTGTGGTGATGAAGGAAAACGTTTCTGCCTGCCTGTGTCCGGACGCACCCTTTCACACTGTTATCAAGTTCTTTAAAAGCCTCATTTACTATTGTAGTTTTGCTCACAATTTTGCAACAACAGGAATCCTCTCTAAATCCCCCCCCATAAACTCCCCCATAGCAAATGTACATGCTTAGATGGGACATTTTAAACACATCTGTAGACTAGTTGAGTGCCAAAGTTCTTATAAAGATGTTAATTACATTGGTATCTCATATCCTACTGATGTGAACAGATACTGCATTTCTCATTGTAATGACTGGTATTTTTGTAGTTCTTTGGGCATCTCCTTTACAGATAATTTAAGTGTTTTTTCAGTCTCCTTAGCGTTATATTCTTTCTTGAAAGAACATGTAAAAAGCATTGCACTTTTTGGCTTGAAAAATTATTTATTAAATCTCATGTTTCTACTGTAAAAATGTGCAAAACACTAAAAGTGCAAAGTCAGAAGTGTAGAAAGTATAATAATGATACAAATAATAATGCATAATAAAAATAATTCTAATGACGTGTATACTGTCAAAATGTGTTGTTTGTGTGGTATATTTTGAAGCATGGTGAAATACACAATTCAGTGTCACAGTCGGGACAATAGTAGTGTGATTCCTTGAAGATTTTCTTTCCAGACTGATCAGGTTTTGAACAGCACACTGTACGCATACAATTGACATGAGCATGACTTTTGTATTCATCAGAATCACTGTCCGTTTCACTTTTACTGCCTGAAGACAGATTCACTTCGTCATCACTGCTCATATCACTGTCAAGAATGTGTAACACCTGGGGTGCTATAAAACGTTTCTTACGAGATGCCATTATAAGGCTAGGACAATGTTGCCTGGGTAACACTCAGGCCTGTTGCTTACACAAGACATGGCTATATAGTTTTGCTGTTGTCACTTTTACAGTCCAAGTAATCCTCTGGTCTAATGCTTATGCGAGCCACATCTATACAGTTGCCTGAGTGACGCTCGGGAGTAACACTTTTAGCACTGTTTTTATAGGCCAAGTGACGCTTCGGTCTAACACCAAATTAAAGTGATGTTTGAGTTTTTTTTTTTTTTTTATTTACTGTGGTTGTTGATTTTAATCTTTTATTTTTGGCACTAGCTGTGCTATTCATCTATGATGGGGTGAAATCTGAATAACCAGCAACCCGTGATTCCTGAAAGAATCGCAAATCCAAGACTGGCAATCACTTTCTGTTCCCTCTGATATTTGTAGTGATGAAATATCATGGAGGGTGGGTGCGTCCACAGTGTCACTCACAGTATGGCGGCGATGTTGACGTACGATTCTGCTAGTCATGAGGCGTGTTTCAGAAGCGCGTTGTAGGTGCCTTCGTGTATTGTTATTGTAAGGCGGAGTGGTGGCTCTGAGGCTAGGGATCTGCACTGGCAATCGGAAGGTTGCCGGTTCGAATCCCATAAATGCCAAAAGGGACTCTACTCTGTTGGGCCCTTAAGCAAGGCCCTTAAGCAAGGCCCTTAACCTGCAATTGCTAAGCGCTTTGAGTAGTGAGAAAAGCGCTATATAAATGCAAAAAATTATTATTATTAATTATTGTTTTTATCCATGCAGTCTCGCTTTTGGCAGCGGTGGTAGTGTGAACAACTTGCCTGTTGCCTCTGGCATCTGTGCATATATACTGTATAATAACCGCTTTTCTAGCAGGGTGATCTACCACGTCCACATCACGATTTATGTACTCCATCTGCGACTTGTAGTTATCGGCCCTCAGTGCAGGTTGGTTGTTTTTAATCCATTGGAGATCATGTGATTGTGCTCGAACGTAAACATCACCTTTGTATTGTTGAGTTAGCTTTCCTGCATTGATTAATGGATTAAGCTCGTCTCTCACTGAGAGTCTGTAGGACAAATATTCTTTCATTGATACCCGTGATCTTTTCTGTGCTTGATTTGTTTTATATCTGCAAATTCCAGCACTCCATCCTTCCTGGCCAGTTGGAAACAAAATGGGGTATGTCAAAGTATCAAGTTTAGGTTGGTTGGTTCCATCAGGACGTAAATGCATGACAATATCGCGGTGAAATGGAGGCTCACCGTCTTTACTTTGAGACACAATTGCCACTTCATTAACGATGGGAACATTGTATCATCTCGGATCCTGTTCTTTGTCCTTTGTTAGCACTACGGCAATTTTAGTTGGTGCCACACCGTCCGCCCCTGCTTTTGTATTGGCTTCTTTTTCAACCTCATGTAGCATTTTTATAGAGTTTGCTAATGGGTGATTGTTTATGACTTCAGCTACGTTTCTCATTATTAGCTCTGTGCATTGCTTGTTTTCAGGAAGGTTCATTCATTGATAAACTGCGTCATCTAGATCTAACACGTACATTTGGGCACATTTGCGGTGGTGATTTGGCTCAGGGTGCACTGTTCCAATCCGATACAATATTTGTCCACACACACGAAAGCAGTATGGGCCATTCCCAGGTGGTGGCTTGATATTTACCCCGGTAGATGCAAAGGCAAATGAACTATTGTAGGATCTAATGCATTCCATAAGGCTTTTACTTATCCAAAGGAGGCAGCTTAACTTGACCTTTTTGACAACAACGTGTAGCTCTTCTGCAGTTATTTTTTGGATCCGTGCTTCTCTTGCATGTAGTGTTTCAGAAGCGCGTTGTAGGCGCCTTCGTTCATTGTTTTCATCCATACGGGCTCGGTTTTGTGTTTCGTTTTGGAGCCGTGACTTCTTTGCTTCTGGTGTTTGTGAGGCGCATTGTAGGAGCCTCCGTTTATTGTTTTTATCCATGTGGTCTCGTTTTTGTTTCTCTGTTACTGAATTACCGTTGTGTGATTCAAACATGCCACACAGACTGCTGGCAAGTGGATTAGAGCAAGTTTAGTTTACAGGTTGTGTTGTTTGGGCGCCACCTACTGACTCTGGGAAGCCGCCGCGTTTGACTCTGGGGCACTGCGGCGCAGTGCACATGTGCTTTGGTGCATCCGCCGTGCATAAATTAAACTGTCGTTTAGTAATATAGATCAATGTGGACCTCAGCATTAATGTTTGCACAAGTGTTAATGTTAGTGATGCTCCATCTTTTGGAGACATAACAACCACATTGACACACAGACAGACTCACAGACACTTATCCTTTTATTAAGGTGGATGTTTCAAGTGGAACTTTTTAATTTGGAAAGTTTCATGCATTTATTAGATAATACTTGACCACATAATATATGTTGTTGTGAAGTTACAAACATATATCAGTCTTGGAACATGTCACAAAACCATAGCTAAAAACAAGCATTAAGACTTCTGTCATGTTGTCATTTGCCTTGAGTTTCGTCCTTTCATTTACAGATGTTATGAACTGTGACTTTATAATCTGTGATTCAGCGATCATTGATGGTTGAAGCTATGGCGATGTGTTTATCAATTACTGGCTTAGTATCTGTTTAAATCTGAGCTATGTGAAAAATTAGACTTTTATTTTTTCTTTTCATAAGAACATGCATAACCTGTATAACAGCAAGTGGTAGCCCACTTAAAAGGATTGCTGAGGTAACTAGTTGTTATTGTGTGAAAATTTTGTTTTTAATCCTAAAAAAAAAATCTTGGTAGTATGTTGACCTTTTTTTTATGTATATATTTATTTCTCTTGGCTGCCTAATGGGAAATCATGTGACATACACTTTATGTGTTTGCATATCAGCTTTATGTATACTTTTGAAACAAAATATTTATTATTTTGACATGCTATCACTTGCATCCCCTTGCTGCTTTCTGCAGTCTGCATGTGAGCCAAACAACCCAGCTTAAGAATCAGTATGTTAAGCCACCTTTTGTCCATTACAAGATAACTGTATTTCATTGTCTGTCCTAAGGGTATGTGCTGAAAACGTGTTGGTTTTGTATATTGTTGCTTTTTTCTTTAAACTGTGGACTTTAAAACTTGCTCAGTTTCTGGTATACCTCTTTTCGACTGCTGCAATTGTCTTTTAATTCTGTTGCTTAACCTCATGTATATTTCTGTCAGCCTTCATTTGATTGTAATTGTGTGCATGTGTGTCTGTGTGTGTGTGTTTGCGCTTGCTTTTTTCCAGTCTTTCATGCCCATGCGATATAAGGTGCCTTGTGTCAGTATAGGATGGTAATTGAAATACGATATGTATATGTATATATGTATAAAGTGTTATCAATACAAGCAGTTTTAATTGTGTCTATTTGGAAAGTATTTAATAATAGCAAAAAGTGTCATAAAATAATTATTTTTGGGTGGAATCTTTCTCATACTATGTTGTAAGTGTTGTGTTGCTTAAAATATTTTTTAGAAATCATAGAAAAAAAATCAGCTTTCCAAATGTAATATTCCTTGTGAATGTTTAAAATGCACACTGGTGGCTGAATGTTGAGACTTGCTGGTCAGGTCATGGACTAGGGTAGGGACAGATGAACTACCATATCACTGTACTCTGTATCCTAACCCTAAGCTAGGCTCAGAGAGATGCCTATATTCTTTAGTTCAGTTATCATTTCCACAGAAAGGGTCATGGCTGGAATAAACTAAGTACATGCATACATTTTCATACTGGTTTCCTCCCATCCTGGGGTGGGGAAAATGTCTTTGCTGGGAGCCTTGGGCACATGGCAGGAAACAATTCTGGACAGGCCCACCACTCATACACCTAAGCAAATGTTTCTTGGTCACTTTTGAGTTGCATGTGGCTGTCACTGTGTCACAAGCACATGAGACTTGTTTGCAGTATATGCATTGTTTTCAATAGAGGCAAAACTATGTCTCAAGGTCTTCATGTTCTGTATCTCTAGCATTCTGTAACTTTTCTAGGACGTACTCAGCTGTATGTTTTCTTTTTTGAAGAAGAAGAAGATGAAGACATTTCCCTAGTACAAAGTTCAAGTCTTATTTCACATCAACCAAAAAATCCACTTGTAGTCTCACAGAAGCTTGTGCATAACGATGCATAAAGATGAGCTGTGGCATAAGCAAGATATTTCCTGTCTTTTAGGCACAGCTGTGACTTGTAGTTCAAGTGACTAATAATAAACAACTATCATCACTGAAAGGTCTGAAAATAAGCTATCCAATGGTAACAGGTCTTTCACTGTATGTGGCATGACATAAGTGGGATCTTTGATAAAGGCATGTCAACTCAGCTGTGACATGCTGCTCACTTCAGCAGATTACATATTTCACTAGTGAAAGAGAGCAGACAATATGAAAACTTTCATTTATTTTAAAGAAATTGCTGTTGGGTATTTAAAAATGCTATTATTGCTTTTGATTGAATTGTGGGTTTATTATGGGTTTAATTTTGAAATGTGGCTGACAGGACATCTTGTACACAAGTAGTTAATAAACTGAAAAAAACTCCAATTTTTAAACCGCATTACATGCTAAAACCATTTAAATTAATTTTTCCCCCAAATCAAGCAAATCCCAGTACTCCAGAATAACAAAGTAAATTCAGGATTTTATATTTTTTTTTTTTTTGCAAATTTATTAAAAGTAAAAAATAGAAATATCATATTGACGCAAGTATTCAGACCATTTCCTGTGATATTTGAAATTTGGCTTACCGGTAGGTGAATCCCATTCTATTGATCAGTATTAAGATGTTGATTCACCTTGTTTGTAGTTAAATCAGTTGAATTGACCACAGGTTGACATGATTAGGAAAGACACATACCTCTTTATATATGGTCCTAGATTTGACGTTGCGTATCAGAGCAGAAACCAAGCCGTGAGGTTGAAGGATTTGTTTGCCAAATGGAGAAAAAGGGTTACATCTCTCAGACTGAACTCCAGAGAACCTGTGTGGAGTTGGGAGAAACTTCCAGAAGAACAATTATCAGTGCAACACTCCCAACAATCTGAATGGCTAGACATAATCCTCTCCTTAGTAAAAGACACATGGAAGCCTTTTTGGAGTTTGCAAAACGGCATCTAGAGGGCTCAGTGACTATGAAAATCAAGATTCTCTGGTCTGATGAAACCAAGATAATCGTCCTTTCAGGAAACCAGGCACTGCTCATAATCAATGTGTCACAAGCTGTCTACTAAATTAGATGCCTGCTAGTAGTTCTGTACCGACCAGGACTGAGGGCATAAGAGAAGCACAAGAGAGGCAGATGTACAAAAATGGTAGGTTTTTATTCCACAATGGCAAAAAAAAAAACCAGTTGTTGGTGTAAACATATGCACTAAACAGCAAAGAATACAAACCAAAAACATCAAGAGTTAAAACAATTCATATTGTGAAAATGCAAAGGAGAAAAAAAAACTAAGTGCGTAAAACAACATAAAGGCTCTTACCGTTACTGTCTCTTTCAGTTCAGGAAAGGGTATCCGCACCCTTTTTTTTTTTTAAATGGACTCTGTTTCAGCCCATGCCATAAATGCAACTCCTCTGAGAAAAAAATCTCATGAGCTGTTTTTGGTTCTCAAGAGCCTCAAGCCACTCCTTAACAGCAACCAGCTGCTCAGCCACCAGATAGCCTCTATGTCTGGTGCATCTGACACACCCTAACTCTTTCTCTCAAGTCTTTCCAATTGATCATAAAACTCCCCCTATTGAGGCCACAATCATATTTATCAAGACGTCTCAGTTTCCCTGGTCAGGTTGTCCACACACAAGGAAACACCATTTTGGACCTAATGGGAGAATCACATACTTGAAACAAAAAGTATCAATCAACATATCCGTCCATTTCCCAACCCGCTGAATCCGAACACAGGGTCACGGGGGTCTGCTGGAGCCAATCCCAGCCAACACAGGGCACAAGGCAGGAACCTATCCCGGGCAGGGTGCCAACCCACCGCAGGACACACTCAAACACACCCACACACACACCAAGCACACACTAGGGCCAATTTAGAATCGCCAATCCACCTAACCTGCATGTCTTTGGACTGTGGGAGGAAACTGGAGCACCCGGAGGAAACCCACGCAGACACGGGGAGAACATGCAAACTCCACGCAGGGAGGACCCGGGAAGTGAACCCAGGTCCCCAGGTCTCCCAACTGCGAGGCCGCAGCACTACCCACTGCGCCGCCCTCAATCAACATATTTGAACACTAAATAACATAAACAAATACAATTATACCTAACCTCAAGGTTACTAAGACAAAAAAAATAAATAAAAATGCTACAGTGCGCATTTACTACTAAACCAAAATGGACTGCCCTGTAGCTGTTTTTTTTGCATTCCCTGACATCAGCGACTGCACTTAGCTTCTTCGGCACCATCTTTAAAACACCGGCCAGTAAACGTGGAGTATTACATGGGAGGCTCGTAGCTGAAATAAATGGCGGAACATCAGAAAAAAAACAAGAAACATCCATCCATCCATCCATTTTCCAACCCGCTGAAACAACCTGCCATAATTCCAAAACTTTGTTAAATATATATATATTTTTTCGGTGTAAACCCGCTGACAGATTGCTCATTGTGGCTTACGTTTAATGTTTACAGTGTGTCTCCCGTCTGCACTGTACTGTGTTGGCATCCTGATGAAGCTATAGTGTCATTCTGGGCATTACCATTCTAACAGTAAAGCATGTTGGTAGCAGCATCATACTGTGGGTTGTTTTTCAGAGGCAGGAACTGAGAGGCTAGATATAATTGAGGAAAAGCTGGACGGAGCAAAGTACAGAGATACCCTTAATGAAATTCTGCTCCTAAGTCCTCTGTACTTCAGGCTGGGCCAAAGGTTCACCTTCCAACAAGATGATGACCCTAACCACAAAGCAAAGTTAACACAGGAGCTTCTTAAGAACAACTCTGTGAATGTTCTTGAGTTGACCAGCAAGAGCCAGGACTTCAACCCAACTGAATACCTCTGGAGAGACCTGAAAACAGCTGTCCACCAAAGGCCTCCATATAACCTAATATTGTTTGAGAGGATCAGCAGAGAACAATAAAAGAAAATCCCCAAATCCAGGTGTGCGAGTCGTATTGCATCAGACCAAAGAATATCCCAGGTTTTAATTGCTGCTGAAGGTGCTTCAACTGAATAATGAGTAAAGGGTCTGAATGCTTGTGTCACTATAATATTTTTTTTTTTTTTATAAATTTGAAACAAAATTATCCTATTTTTGTTTTTTTATTCCTGAGTGTTGAGTGTTGATTAATGTGGGGGAAAAACTAGTTTAAATCATTTTAGCACAAGGCTGCAGCATAGCAGAATGTCAAAAAGTGAAGGGGTCTGAATACTTTCTGAATCTAGATAAACAAAACTTTGTTTGTCCCCAGGGTGAAATTTGTCTTTTAACAGAAGCTCTTTAAATAAAAAAAAATACATAGATAAATATATATACAAGCATACTATACTTTGAACACACATCAGAATATTTTAAAAGAAAGAAAATATAAAAAGAAAGAATACGTTTTGATATGACAGTCACAGTGAGATATTGTGCAGGCGCATTGCTGTTGGTATAAAGGAGCCCCAGTAGACTTTCTTGAGACACTTCTGATGAATAATTAATTGAATGAAAGTCCTCAATGGTTATTGTGTCAGAAAGAGGTTGTGAAGCATGGTTCATAATGTTACTTAGTTTTGTTTTAACTCTCTTTTGCTACGACCTCCAGGGGATCCAGAGTGTGTCCTATAACTGAACCTGCCCTTTTAATTAGCTTGTTGATTTGGTGGGACTCTATAGAAGTGATGTTACCAGTTCAAAACACCTCTGTGTTGGGGAAATTGCACTGGCTGTCACAGAGTTGTAGATGTGGAGCATGTCACTACTCACATTAAAGGAACACAGTCTCAAAAGAAAAAAGACCTGCTCTGCCCTTGCTCATATAGTTCTTCTGTGTTACGAGACCAGTCCAACCTGTCATTGATATGGACCCCCAAGTACTTGTAGGAGTGCACCACCGCAACATTAACACCCAGTAAGTGTAGAATCACATGAGAATTTCTGCAGGTGGCATGACCTGGTGTTATGTTTATAGTATGAAGGCTACAGAGTAAAGAGAAAAGAGAACAAGACTGCTTCTTTTGGTGCTCCAGTGTTGCTCACATCCTTATCAGAAACACAATCCTGGAGTGTGACAAACTGTTGTCTGTCCGACAGGTAGTCCATTATGCAATACACCATTGGCTCATCCTCCTGCATATCTCTGAGCTTACCCCTTAACAGAGATGGCTGGATGGTATTGAAGGTCATGGAGAAATTAAACAACTCCTCATTGTGCTTCCAGCTTTGTCCAGGTGAGAATAAGTCCTATGGAGCAGATAGATAATTGAATCCTCCACTCGAATCTTTGTCTGATAGGCAAACTGTAGTGGGTCCAGGAGGTCTACCACAATAATCCAAGGCCAGTCTCTCTAAGGTGTTCATGATGTGGGACTTAACTGTCACTGTTCTGTAGTTGTTAGGGGAAGAAGCGCATGTCTTCTTTGGATCACGAACAATGTAAGAGGTTTTCCACAGCAGCAGCACTTTCTGTAGCCTTTGGCACAGACTGAGCAGGTGATAGGGGAAATGACAAAGTTGGTCAGCATAGGCCTTAAGAACTTGAGGACTGACTTCATCTGTTCCCACAGCTCATAGCTTCCTCTGGTCCCACTGCTTGTGGCTGTTTGTAGCTTCCTCAGTTGTCTGTTTACGTAGTCTTCAGTTATTAACAGCCCAAACTGTAAGTCAGAGATGAGCTTGTTACTGCTCATTCTAGTTGACATGGTAGGCATTGTTGATGTACTGTAGTAGGGATGGTGTGGAGATACTGGTCATTGGAATATTGTGGCAATTGGATGGAAAATGTATTAAAGATAGTTCAGGGTGTTAACTTTGTCCACATCCCCTTCTTGAACCTATTCCCTGAATTGTTTGAGTCCAGTAATTGTGATGCATTTCTCAGTAAAGTGGCATTAGAAAAAAATGCACCAGGAAAATGTTGTTTGATTTTCAGAGCCTGGGATATATTTCTTTCTGCTTAATGTGTACAGTGTATGTAAGTAGTAGTCCATTTTTGACATTGCCAGTAGCGAGCTACACGCTGTTTTAGTTGCTCCTACATTAGTCATTAAAGTCATTAAAGGTATTTCTTTTAACTAATTACCTAGATGGGAAAATGTCTAGGTAGTGTGGCAAGTGGCTGGGGGTGGCACCCAGCCAGGATGCCCAGAAGGACCGGAGGAGGGATTGACCATGAATCCACTTACAGTCCTCATGTACACAGGCAGATGGCAGACAATCCAGACGCCAAACATGAAACGATCCAGGACAAAACGAATAAGTACAGGTAACCCAAGAAGGCAGACAGACAGGAACTTGAAACACAAATTACAAAAAGTTCTTTTTTTTTTTTCTTTTGGTCACCGGCCCCCTTTTTAAAAGCCGCGCTGACATCCTTTGACCCCAACAGCCCCAGCACCCTCAGCAGAAGACCAATCAGAGCCACTGCAGGGACTGCTGGGAGTTTCAAATTCTATTGGCTACTTACACCATCCCAAGCTGTTTTTTCCTGTACAGTTGCTTCCTGTTCTCTCTACAGTACAGTATTGCCACGAGAAAAGCCATACAAATTGCGGAGGATATTTTCGGTTTCTGCTAATGATTATTAGATAGGCTCTAAGGAAAAATCCGCGAATGACTGAGGCCACGAACTCTGAACCTCAACTTTGCGGGGGTCTACTGTATACCAAAAATGCAAGTGTGATTTTGTCCTATGTTCTTGATTACAGTGTTGAACTTAATCACTTAATAATCAATAACAATATTATGAATATGTATTACTTAATTGATAAAGCACTTTTGAATTGTACTGTTTTTGTTGTGAATCATATACAGTATATTTTGTAATATAAAACTATATATGGTATAGGGTTCAGAATAAATCTGTTAAATCTACAAAACATCTTGAACATCCAATAGATGCATTTTTATGTTTACTACCAACATTTTCTTTGTTCACCAATGTATTGTTAAACATTGCACTCTGAATGTAGTTCACTACAATTTACAATTCAATAATATTTTATAAATTTTTTCACCATCATGATGTTTTGACTGAAAGCAGTTTCAAGGCATTTTCTTTTTTCTAGTCAGTGGCCCTTCACACAATGCCAATGACTAATCCTCACAATGTTGGCCTCTGTTTCCATCTTTGCCTTTTTTATTAAAGGGTAAATTCAGTATTTTTCATATCATTATTTCTTTTCTCACAATCACAGTATGCATATTTTGCAATGTATTAGAAAGCTTTTAAACACATTGATACTGAATACTGTATCTAGCACATACATATTCTGTTTTTGTCAGCCATTAGCAAACCTAAACTGGTATTGACTCTTGATTTTTGATTGATCAGTTCTGTTGGTAGAACTAGTTTTGCTGGTAGAGTATATGAATGTGTTATTTTTATCTTGAATTCATAAACTGTATCACTTTTAAAATTGTTCATATCGACCGTCTAATAGACGTATTCTTTAACTAATATAAACTGCTGAATTTAGATTTACTTCCTAGATTACAGAATGGATCATTCCTGATCTATTTATGGATTGCTTTCTGCTTCTCATTTTAACGTTTTGTATGATATTTGATTGGTGACATCTGATCTTCATTTTTTTCTAAATTTTCTGAAATTACTATACTGCTTTCACTTGTGCATAACATGTAACTGAACTCAGAGTTTCTTGCCTTTATGTAAAAAAAAAAAAAAAAAACTGCCATTGGATATACTTGTATTAAATTTTTATTTTAAGCTAAAATAACAATATGTGGGTATAACAACATTACTGATTTGCTGTAGACTATTTCTATGATCATGAATATATAAAGCAAAGAAATAATGAGAGGTCATATGTTATTAATATCTGATTTATCACTTGTGATATTTTGTGTATATATAAATAAAAGGAAATAAACTTATCAGTAATAGCAGATGATGCAGGAAGTAATGGTTATTGGTATTAGATGAGAATTTACAAAAAAAAGTGATATAGGACAGGCTATAATTATCCATTTTGCCATGCTTGGAACATAAGACCTGGCTTAAAAAGCCTCTACCAGACACTCGTAAAGACAACTAAAAAGTTTCAGTTTCCTCTTAACTAGACCTCTTTGAAATGCAGTCCTTCCTCCTTGTTTTATGAAGTGATCAGTGACACCCAAAGATGTTCCTGTGAGGCACCATGTAAATACATGCTCAAAGACAAAGGACCATAACTCAATGATTTGCTTCTTTGATGGGCAAAACTTCATTCCAGTAGTCAACCAAAATGGATGGGTTTATGTGCACCAAAGAAACCAATATCGAGACATCTTTTCCTTCCTTTAAAAAACCCTTGTACACCCCAAGTCTAAGCTCTCTCTGTCAAACTCACTGCTCTCAACTTGGACATAACTTCTGCTCTCCAGAGTAGGTATTCTGTTGTCTAGATTGTATTCTTAACAAAGTCTGGAGCAATCCCCTTTACTCCAAATGGCAATCTGGTGCAGAACAGGAAAGGTAGTTGTCTGCATTGGAGCTAAACGAGGAGGTTACGAGTCCAAACCTTGCTGAGGAAAGCAAGTGCATAAGCAAGAGAGAGACTGTATGTAAAAGGCACGTGTTTGGCTTGCTAACTTTGTATGACATTATTTGTAAAATCCTCATACAGAAAACTGCAGTACCACTAGCAACAAGAAGTTGCCACCAAGGTAAGATTGGACAAGAGCTCCTGAACAAAGAAACAAATACATGCTGAAGATCTTTTCATGTGCCAGAAAAAGCTGACTAGAAAAGGAACAAAGCATCACTTACAGCAAACCATAAGTACATCTGCTTTGATTCCAAGAGCTATAACTGTATCTTAGCTGTCTTTATCTTAACTACTACTAATAATAATAAGAAGTTGTATTTATAGAGCGCCTTTCACAAACACAAGGCCGCTTTACATACAGAGAAAAAATAAAACCAACAACAAATTACACAGAAGACAAAAGTTTGTAGAAGAGCAACATTTTCAGTTGAGATTTAAAGGTGCAGAAAAAGGAGCAATCTCAGGTAGACTGAGGAAGAGAGTTCCAGAGTTGAGCGGCTAGAGCACTGAAGGACCTGCCTCCCAGGATGGAGAGTCTGGTGCGTGGGACAGTGAGGAGATTACTGCTCGAGGACCAAAGAGAGCGACAAGTAGAGTAAGGAGCTAGGATCTGAGCGAAGTAGAGGGGGGCAAGGTTATGTAGGGCTTTGAGGTGAGAAGCAGAATCTTGAATTTAGTCCTTGATGGAACCGGTAACCAGTGAAGCTGAGAGAGAACAGGGGAGATGTGAGCAAAATGGTTTGTGTGGGTGAGAACTCTGGCTGCAGAGTTCTGAATGTACTGTAGCTTCTGTGTAGATTTTGCAGGGAGGCAGATGAAGAGGGAGTTACAGTAATTAATGCAAGACATTATGGAACAATGATCCTTAGTCTAAGCATCATAAAAGGACAAAAATGTACGGAGGTGAGCAATGTTATGGAGATGATAGAATGAAATTTTGGACCTCATGTGTAGCTCAAAATTAAGTGATGAATCAAACAAAACACCAAGATTTCTGACAACATGAGAAGGTTTGACAAGTGTAACATCACTAGAAATGGAGAAATTAGATGCCTTAGAAAGTAGGGAGTTTGGGCCTACCAGTAACACGTCAGTTTTATTGCCATTAAGTTTGAGAAAGTTATTTTCCATCCATAGCTTAAAATCAGTGATGCTGTCAGTGAGTGTGCTGGGAGGTGAATCTGTAGGGGAGTCTGTACTAAGATTTAACTGTATATTGTCTGCATAACAGTGGAAGTTAAGGCCATGTCTGCGAATAATCTGTCCCAAAGGAAGGATATAAAGTAGAAAAAGTAATGGCCCAAGGACTGAACCCTGAGGAACACCATGCGACACAGGTGAGGTGAAGGATTTAGATCGGCTGAGTGTGACAAACTGTTGCCTATTAGAGAGATATAATGTGAGCTATTGAAGGGCTAAGTCAGAGATCCTTACAGCAGAGAGATGTCACAGGAGGATTTCATGATTAACAGTGTCAAATGCTGCACTTAAGTCAAGAAGGAGGAGAATATTAAGTGAACCATAGTCTGCAGACCGGAGAAGATCATTAACTACACGGAGAAGAGCTGTCTCAGTGCTGTGCTGTGTGCGAAAGCCAGACTGAAACGGCTCATAGAGTGTATTGTCTAGAAGAAAAGCATGGAGTTATGTAGCAACCACGCGTTCCATCACCTTAGCCAAAAATGGGAAATTATTGATAGGTCTGCAACTGGAGAGAGAAGAAGGATCCAGGTCAGGTTTTTAAGGATTGGTGTAACTGCAGCAGTTTTGAGGGCAGTAGGAACAGAACCTGAAATGAAACATGCATTTATCAATGAGGCAACAGGAATACAAATTATGGATGAGCATGTCATAAGCAGTGGGGGGGGGGGGGGGGGGGGGGGGGGGGGGGGGGGGGGGGTGCAGGATCAAGCAGACAGGAGGAGGAATTAGACTTATTAATAAGTTCAGAGATGGCAAGACAGTCAACAGGCGAGAAACAAGTGAGTCTTTATGATGGAGATGGCAGATCGGAATGAATGAGTGATTGAGGTGTGGAGAGGAAACTGTGATAGATTTGATCAATTTTGGTATTAAAGAAATGTAAGAAATGTCCTGTGGTGGGTTGGCAGCCTGCCCAGGATTGGTTCCCTGCCTTGTGCCCTGTGTTGGCTGGGATTGGCTCCAGCAGACCCCCGTGACCCTGTGTTCGGATTCAGCGGGTTGGAAAATGGATGGATGGATGAAATGTAAGAAAGCCTGACACTGTTCAGCTGTATTGGGGCAAGCTAGAGGAGGGGGTTGGAGGAGTTTATTAACAGTCCTAAAAAGAGTGCTAGGCCTAGACTTAGCACCATTTATGATAGAGGTATAATAGTTGGAGTGAGCAGTGTTAAGGGCATACCTATATTTAAGTATGTGCTCAGTGTAAAGTTGTGCATAAACAATGAAGCCTGTTTTCTTATAAAGCTGCTCAAGATGCTGGCTAGTGGCCTAGTCCTTAAGGGAGCAAAGTTATCTAGCAGTTGGGAAACATAGTTGTTATAAAGGGAAACCATGTTTTCAGGAGAGGGAAGACTATGCAATTCAAAAAGAGACGAAGGCAGAAGGGATGCAGCACACAAATCAGAATTAACAGACCTAATGTTGCGATTAGAGACAGACTTTTTCTCGACAGATGTAGCAGTAATAATGCTAAAGTAACATTCAATAAGCTTATGATCACAAATACCAGAGATTGAACCTAAGACAGAGACATTATTCAAGCCATTTAAACAAAGATACCTCCTGAAACGGACGAAGATGGCTCATGTTTATTCCTCGGACCGCCCTACCATTACGTCAGTGAACACGGTGGGATGTCCATATAGATGGAATCGACATGTCCAAGCCATAGATTCGCAAGGGGCCTCTTTTAGAGCGGTGATTATAGGGAGGACACCAGGTAATTCCAAGCGACTGGCAAAAACTATAAGTCAGGGAAACCAATCGTGGATGACAGTCAAGATGTTTAAGTTCATATGAAGAATATATGAGCTGCATTGCCAAAAAAGTAGAAATGAAAACACACAGCACAACTCCAAACCAAAGACAGAACAGGCTAAGATTATCCAGACACCGATGGACACCACCAAGTGCGAATAGAATGCCACACAACACCATGCTAACTCTAGCTACACACATTAGCCAACCCAAATCTCACTGCATAACCAGCTAGAAAAGGAAAAGCACAGCGAGCAGGCTGCACATTTGCAGTTCAGACTGGCGACTGCAAATGAAGCAAGAGTAGATTCATACTCGCTGCAAAGGCAGTAACAGGAGAGAAGGAAGAGAGCCTCGCGCAGGACTGAAGCAGGTGTGATCTAGGCAATCGCCAATGGCTTTTGTATAGTAAAATTCAAAAAGAGCTGTCTAATCAGAAGGTAAAGGTGAAAAAGTCAGACAGGACAAAATAAAACAAAACAAAAACAATGACACCGGTGAGAAACAGCAGCCAAACGCACACAGTGTACTCTTAGCCGGAAATGTTTAAGGTTTTGGTATCACTGTAACTGGAATGTAATAACCTTTTGAGAAGGACAAGTCTTTAGCTGTTGTAAGTTTCTTTCTAAATCCAGTAGGAAACTTAAAAAATGTGTTTCAAAGAGAGAGAGAATGAGCACATTTTCATTAATATACTAGTATAGTCAAAGCCTACTTTCACATACTGTTTTATATGCTTCTTCATCCATCCATCTATCCATTATCCAATCCGCTATATCCTACCTAACACAGGGTCACGGGGGACTACTGGTGCCAATCCCAGCCAACACAGGGCGCAAGGCAGGAACAAATCCCGGGCAGGGCGTCAGCCCACTGCAGGGCACACCCACACACCAAGCACACACTAGGGACAATTTAGGATCGCCAATACACCTAACCTGCATGTCTTTGGACTGTGGCAGGAAACCGGAGCACCTGGAGGAAACCCACATAGATGGGGAGAACATGCAAACTCCACGCAGGGAACCCAGGTCTCCTTACTGCGAAGCAGCAGCGCTACCACTGTGCCACCTTGTCGCTCCTATGCTTCTTCATTCAAAGTAAAAATATAAAATAACTGAGAGTGGTGGTTGGGGAGATCTGCAGATAAACTCCACAGTTACTCTTGTAATCAATTAATTATATGAATTTGTAACCCTTCTGTCCATTCAAGTAAGTATCAGTATCCTAGAAGATACCACATAAAATCTCTCCTCTTATTGTGCTACTGTACTGACCAATAATAATTTTCATTCTTGACTGGTATGTTCCAACCCTTCAGCTTTGGGTGCTTTCCATAGTCTGACGTGAACATTTGTTTGTGAAACAAATATTAAAAGTGATAGTTCAACACAGGTGGTTATTCTTTTACATGCTGCCCTTAAAACAAACAGCACAGACCACACCATTTCTGTTTTCTAATGCTTTGAAATTTTCAGTGTCAATTACTCAGGAAAAATAGTTCAGAAAAACAACTCTTATGATCTCTTATAGGATACAGTATACAGTGATCCCTCGCTGTATCACGCTTCGCCTTTCGCGGCTTCACTCTATCGCGGATTTTAAATGTAAGCATATTTAAATATATATCGCGGATTTTTTGCTGGTTCGCGGATTTCTGAGGACAATGGGTCTTTTAATTTCTGGTACATGCTTCCTCAGTTGGTTTGCCCAGTTGATTTCATACAAGGGACGCTATTGGCAGATGGCTGAGAAGCTACCCAACTTACTTTTCTCTTTCTCTCTCTTGCGCTTTCTCTGATCCTGACGTAGGGGGTGTGAGCAGGGGGGCTGTTAGCACACCTAGACGATACGGACGCTCGTCTAAAAATGCTAAAAGATTATCTTCACGTTGCTACCTTCTGTGCAGCTGCTTAGTGAAGCGACATGCTGCACGGTGCTTCGCATACTTAAAAGCTCGAAGGGTACGTATTGATTTTTGCATGTTTGTTTTTCTCTGTCTCTCTCTATCTCTCTCTCTCTCTCTCTCTCTCCCTGCTCCTGACGGAGGGGGTGTGAGCTGCCGCCTTCAACAGCTTTGTGCCGGGGTGCTTCGCATACTTAAAAGCCAAACAGTCCTATTGATTTGTTTGCTTTCTCTGTCTTTATGACAGTCTCTGCTCCTGACGCACTCTCCTTTGAAGAGGAAGATATGTTTGCATTCTTTTAATTGTGAGACAGAACTGTCATCTCTGTCTTGTCATGGAGCACAGTTTAAACTTTTGAAAAAGAGACAAATGTTTGTTTGCAGTGTTTGAATAACGTTCCTGTCTCTCTACAACCTCCTGTGTTTCTGCGCAAATCTGTGACCCAAGCATGACAATATAAAAATAACCATATAAACATATGGTTTCTACTTCGCGGATTTTCTTATTTCGCGGGTGGCTCTGGAACGCAACCCCCGTGATGGAGGAGGGATTACTGTAACATTCTCAAACCAATCATTCTAATAATGCTAAACATGAACCCATCTGCAAGGCAGCAATCCATCCTGGATGGATCCCCACTGATACACATTATCTTGAAAAAGTATTGAGCCCCCAAAACTATTTTCACATTTTGTTGTCTCAGATTGTAACTTAAAGGATAAGTTTGGTATTTTTCAGGTCAATGTTATTTCTTCACAATCATGTATGACAATAAAGCAACACAGATATCGTAAAGATTTGGGGCAGCCACCCGTATATTGTTTTCCCAGCTGCAGAAGTTGAGTTTTTGAAGCACGATGTGCATAGAACAGAGTCCAAAACAGAACTGATCATTACAGACAGATGGAGGCTGTAAAGGCCCATAAAGGAAGTGGCGTCATCAAAAGGGCTGGAATTGGAAGTGATGTCTTCTAGACCAGATGTGATGTCAGCAAAGGGCCTGGCACCGGAAGTGATATCTTCTGGTCCAAAAGTGATGTCTTCTGAGGCGCCGGAACCTTGCAGGATTTTCCGGGAAAGGTCTGTAGGGAACTGAGAAAGACAGTCCGCTTTCCGCCGCCCCCCCTGGTCGGATGTTTTATTACAATTACTCAGGCCCTTTAGCTGCCTCCTACTTGCACATGTGTGACAAGGCCCTCCCTCAGCCCAAACCCATCGGGCCGGGCGTCCTGCACCGAGAGGTCATGGGCACGAGAGAGGGCATCACCGTTGGCATGGAGAGAGCCCTTATGATGAATTAGCGAAAACTTGTAAGGCTGGAGGTCAAGAAACCACCTAGTGACCCGTGGATTCGACTGTTTGTGAAGGGCCATCCACTGTAGGGGTGCATGATCTGTCACCAGAGTGAAGTCCTGGCCCAGGAGGTAGTATCTCAACTGTGTAATCGCCCATTTAATCGCAAGGGCTTCCCTTTCTACTGCTGCATACCTGGTCTCCCGATCCAACAGTTTCTGGCTTAGGTGTTCAATACCATCGACACTTTGGCTCAGCATGGCCCCCAGGCCTATGTCTGAAGCATCCATCTGGAGAATAAAAGGGAGAGAAAAATTAGGCGCTTTTAATATTGGTGCTGAAGTAAGAGCCTGTTTCAAGTCACAGAATGCAGCGTCGGTCGTATCAGTCCATACCACATGATTAGGGTCCCTCTTCTTTGTCAGATCAGTCAAGGGCGCTGCTGTCTCCGAAAATGGAGGTACGAACCCGGTGGTAGTACCCGGCCAATCCGAGAAATGCTTGGACCTGCCGACTGGTTCGCGGACGGGGTCATTTTAAAATGGCATCTATTTTTGAACACTGTGGTTTCACGGTACCCCGACCCACCAGGTAGCCCAAATATTTAGCCTCTTTCAGTCCAAAGATACATTTCTTGGGATTGATACGAAGCCCAGCTTCTCCTAGTGCCCGCAATACCGCAGTGACCTGCTGTACCTGTTCTTTCCATGTGCTGGAATAGATGATGACGTCATCCAGATAGGCAGCACTATACGCATTATGGGGTCGGAGCACTTTGTCCACCAGACGCTGGAAGGTCGCAGGAGCCCCGTGTAACCCAAATGGAAGGACACAATACTGCCAGTGTCCACTAGGGGTGCTAAACACCATCTTGCCCTTTGCGGAGTCCGTTAAAGGAATCTGCCAGTACCCCTTTGTCATGTCAAGTGTGGTCAAAAATTCTGCTTGGCCAAGCCTTTCGAGGAGGTTGTCTACGCGAGGCATGGGATAAGCATCAAATAGGGAGACCTGGTTAAGCCGACGGAAGTCATTGTAAAACCTTCAGCTGCCATCAGGCTTATTAACCAAGATGATTGGGCTGGACCAGGGACTATAACTTTCCTCTTTCACTCCTAGTTCCAGCATCCGCTTAATTTCCAGCTCCACTTCTGCTTTCTTTGCCTCAGGAAGTCTATAGGGGCACTCTCGGACTATAACCCCCGGTTCAGTCACTATGTCGTGCACAATCAGAAAGGTCCTTCCGGGTTTTTCACTCACCACCTCAGAGACGGACAGGATAGCTGATTCCAGCTCCTGCCTTTGTCTATAAGTTAATTTCTTGCCGAAATTAAGGGTGTCTATGTGTGCAAAGAATGAGCAGGGCTGAGCGGAGGAGGGATCTGAATCCCACTCATTCCACAGCTTCAGCAAGTTCACATGATAAACCCACTTGCTTTGTCTATGATTGGGTTGTTTCACCAAATAGTCAACCAATCCTTTTCTCTCCTTAATTTCATAAGGGCCTTGCCAATGGGTGAGTAATTTAGAATGGGAGGTGGAAACTAATACCATGACACGATCCCCCAGACGGAATTCTTGGAGCGGCGTGCCACGGTCATAACGGGCCTGTGCTGCTTGTGCCTCTTCCATACGACTTTTTAGAATAGGTTGAATTTTTCCAAATCTATCGTGTAATTGTGCAATATATTCCAAGATATTTGTAGAGGGAAGATCCTCTCCTTCCCAGCCTTCTTTCAAAATATCCAATATACCTCAGGGTTGTTGTCCGTATAATAATTCAAAGGTGAGAACCCCATAGAGGCTTGTGGGACTTCTTGATAGGCAAAGAGAATGAGGGGGAGGGGTTGATCCCAATTCCTCCCGTCCCCGCTGACCACCTTGCGAAGCATCTGCTTGAGAGTCTGATTAAATCTCTCCACTAGACCGTCGGTTTGAGGATGATACACCACGGCCTTTAAGTGCTTTATTTTTAGTAACTTGGCCATTTCCCTGAACGTCTCCGAGGTAAAAGGCGTTCCTTGGTCCATTAGGACTTCTTTAAAGATACCATCTCATGCACAGACCCCTACTAAAAGAGGTAATCCTCATTAATTCCCGGCCAATAAAATTGGAGCTTGATCCGCCCTAAAGTTTTTTCGGAGACTAAATGGCCTCCAGGGAGGTGAGCGTGTGCTAATTCACAAGCCTCCTGCTTGTAGGTTTGTGGGTTTAACAACAGTTTCCGGACCTCCTTCCCATGTTCCGCAACCTGATATAATAAATCATTTTCTATTACAAAGTGAGGTCCCTGTGGCATGGGCCGATGTGTGCGTTGGCCGTTGACAAGGACTACTGCATTTTTTGCAAATTTTAGGAAGTCATCATTCCACTGCTCCCTTTGAAAATAAAAGGCTAATTTTGCACAAGAGTATTGGATTACCTTACCAACTCAACTAGTTTGCTGATGATCTTCACCCATGTATAAAATGGGTAGATCACTTGTTCTTAATTAATTTATAATGATAAAATCCTACTCTCTCGCTAAAATCAAACAGCATTTTTTTTTCCATAAAGCAAACCAAAATGATGACAAAAATAGCAATTGAAACAACTTATATATATATATATATATATATATGTATATATATATATATAATTATAGAGAAACAAAAATCTATGAAAGTACAGACCATCTCAAAGTCACTGAACATACCTTGGATGTCAGTGCAGTCCATCATATTGAAGTAGGGGGTAAAAAACAACAAAAAAAAACACAAAAAAATCCACATAGCCTAGATAAGGCCGTCCCTCTTAACTGACTTGCCAAACAAGAGTGACACCTGCTAGAGAGTGCGATTGGAAAGGT
Organism: Erpetoichthys calabaricus; assembly: GCF_900747795.2. NCBI lineage: Eukaryota > Metazoa > Chordata > Cladistia > Polypteriformes > Polypteridae > Erpetoichthys > Erpetoichthys calabaricus. The sequence continues at coordinate 185,506,690 of NC_041396.2, forward strand.
TGTTTAGCATCATGTTAAGGGGATGCCTTTCAGTAGCAGGCTGTAGCTGTCTGGTCAGGATTGATATTAAGATGAATGTTACATAATACAAATAGATCCTGGAGGAAACCCAGCTCACCTTCCATAGAGGAAGTTTTTCTTTCAAGAAGACAGTTTCTCAAAACCCACTGTCAAAGCAATAATGGAATGGCTTAAAGTAAAGAAGATTGATGTCCGTGAATGGCCTAGTCTAAGACCTGAGCTTATCTCCATTAAACATCTATGATGATGTCTAAAAATCACTGTTTATCACCGCTCCCCAGAAAACCTGCCATCATGTGAGCAGTTTTGCACGGAGTAGTGGGCAAATCTTAACTTGGTTGCATTGTGCAAAAGTAATAGAGACTTGTGTAAAAAGACCAAGCACTGACCAAGTGGCATGTGGGGTTAGTATTGATACCAAAATGCTAGATCTGTGAAACAGTACTAACCACTGTGCTACCATACTGCTCAGATTCATATACATAAATATGAAATTTCGGGTTAAAAATAACTAACAAATCCAATAATTATGACCTATTCTGTTACAAAATAATTGAAACTGCTATCAGCTGTACCATTTGTTCCATTGCCATTGATTTGGAATTGAAATATTTCTTAATCATGTGTCATATGTTTGCTTTACATTTTCACGTTGTCATATGTGGTATTCACTCAGTTTATTGGCCAATAATAGGGCAGTATATGGGCTTTATTAATGTGAGGTTAATGCTGCCAATGCAAATGTAATTTGATTATGACTCGCACACTATACTGTCGGGTCTGTGGTTACAAATGAGTTTTGTTTCTGTGTACATTCATAAACCGATATTGTATAAAACCAGAATAACAGACAATCGCCAAAATGCATAATGAGTTACTGCTTATATTACAGAAAAGTTTTAAACTTTTTAATAAATTGGCAGTGGGAATTACTGTACTTTTTATCAAAAAATGCCAACCGCTTAAATTCAACAATGGATACGCACAGTTTTTCAAACTTATGCTTAAACATCCTACCTCATGGCATAATGATGTCACAAAAATATACCACTAACTGGTGATTGTGAGATGCATGATATCTCTGCTGAGGATCTGCTCAGATTTGTACTTTTTCTCTCAGAAGCTATATTCCTTGAGGTGGCATGACTGAACACATACATAGAAGACTGGGAATTTCAAGAAATGATTCTCCGATTGAGGCTGCAATCAAGATCGACCAATTTTCACCCCCAAATGACTTGATCAGTGATTGGTAAACTGATCTCAAAAAATGTTTTTTTTTTCAGTTTCTGATTTTTTAAGTTTTGTGGTAGTTTAGTTGTGGAGCTCCTTTACATGAAGGATTATGGAAGTTAAAGAATTACATGTTATTTTGTTGCCGAACATCCTGTAAACAGAGGGCTGATGGTCAGACTTTAGAAGAGAGTGAGGAAAGGAATAGGGTTTTTATATTAAAGAAAGCAGAGCAATAAACTGAGAAAGGGAATCTGAGGTGTTGTGCTGTTCATGGAGAGGAATGCCCCAGTGTAGAATTTTGGCTTCTAGTTATGACAAAAAATTGTATTTTATTTTATGTGAATTATTAAATATTTTTTAAAAGTTTTATTAGTTTAAAAAAGTATGTTTTAAGGGGATTTCAATTATTTTAGTATTTTTGTAGTCAGTGAAAACATCTACTGCGGTGGGTTGGCACCCTGCCCGGGATTGGTTCCTGCCTTGTGCCCTGTGTTGGCTGGGATTGGCTCCAGCAGACCCCCGTGACCCTTTGTTCGGATTCAGCAGGTTGGAAAATGGATGGATGGATGGATGGATGAAAACATCTACATGATTCCATTTTGTTATTAAAAATTGACACTGTAAGATCTGTAGTGTGGAGCTTAATTACAAAAATGCCACTTTAATGTGGAGCACAGTGTTTCTAAAGGAGCTTAGTGAAAAAAATAAATAATAAAGAAAACAAATCAGAATTAGAATCAGAATAAGCCAGTTTTAATAGCGTGAAGTTGATGATCGGTATCAGCTTTGCAAAACCTGATTGGAGCATCCCTAATTTTCATGACTCATGTGCATGAAAGCACAAAATGATTGAAAATGGTGACAAAGTAAGCACTGCTTTTTAGCAGCCACCCCTAACACTTTAGGCATAGTACATATTCGTTCACTTCAAAGTTAGTTTGCTTTGTTTGTAAGCAGAATGTGGAAATTGCTAGATTGCAATTAACTGAAATTCACCTTAATTGAAATTCTGCCTTTACATAAATTTGTATGTTTTTCAGTGAAATTTAGATTTTTTAAATCTACACAAACAAGCCCTACCATTAGCTACAAAGATTACAAAATACGCTGCCTCATTATGGAACCGAGTCAGAGCCAATGAAGAGTTTAAACAGATTAAAAATTAAGTGAGAAAAAGGGGGTGAATTAAATAAACACAAGAAAATGTATAGCCAATAGCTATAGAATGTATGGAAAGAGAAGATTCACACATGGAAAATCACTCCTAGCATGGAATACAGCCTTTGCTACAGAGAATGAGACTTAACTGATACTGCTTCCAGAAAACCTACTGTAGTTTCTGGTGATGAGCCCACTTGAGACTGATGTTTCTCATTGATTGGAATACATTTCCAGCATTCATAGTATCTGGAAGATATTTTTTCCATTTTTAAACTTGTAGAAGCATCTGAAGCCAAAAGGACTGAGTAGAAAATTGTTATTACAAGTCTCATTATTGATTTTTGTAAACAGCAGCAGCACACTTCTTAGTACTGATGTCCAGTAATGAAGTACAGTGGAACCTCGGTTCACGACCATAATTCATTCCAAAACTCTGATCGTAAACCGATTTGGTTGTGAACCGAAGCAATTTCCCCCATAGGATTGTATGTAAATACAATTAATCCGTTGTAGACCGTACAAACTGTATGTAAATATATTTTTTTTAAAGATTTTTAAGCACAAATATAGTTAATTACACCATAGAAAGCACATCGTAATATTAAACTAAATGTAAAAACATTGAATAACACTGAGAAAACCTTGAACAACAGAGAAAACTAACACTGCAAGAGTTCACGCTATAGCCTTACGACCCGATCGCTGTAAACACTTTTTTTTAAATGAGTTTTAAGCAAGGGGGAAAAAAAAGGAACATTTGAACAAATCTGAACTTTATTTAAAAACCAACCACAAGCAACCAAGAAAGTAACATTGCAGGAGTTCATGCTAATAGCCTTACAACCCGATTGCTGTAAACAGTTTTTTTTTTTTTTAAATGAGTTTTAAGCACAGGGAAAAAAAAGGAACATTTGAAAAATCTAATTTAATAAACCACCAAGAAAAGTAACATTGCAACAAATCACGCTACGAACCACTCGCTGTAAACACTTTTTTTAATGAGTTTTAAGCACAGGGAAAAAAATGAACATTTGAAAAAAGAGAAAAGTAACATTGCAACAATTCATGCTATGAACCGAAAAATTAACATTTGAAAAATCCGTAATACATAAACCAACCATAAACCACCAAGAAAATTAACCTTGCATGAGTCGAGTTCTGGCATGAAGTGAGGAGGAACTGGGTGGAGAACAATCTGGTCTCGTCGTAGTTGAAAACTTGTTGCGGGATGTAGCCTTCGTCCTCCACTAATTTTGTGAAATTTTTCATGAATTTTTTTGTAGCTTCTGCGCCGGAACTAGCTGCCTCTCCATGCCTTACCACACTATGAATGCCTCTTCTCTTGCAAAACTTTTCAAACCATCTTCTACTGGCTTTAAATTCCTCACTTTCGCCACTCGTAGAAGGATAGTTTTGCAGCAAATCTTCTTGGCTTTCTCGCATAACATCGCCTCGCTTACTCTATCCCCTGCAAGTTGCTTCTTTCTGCTTTAGAATAGTCGAAATCGTAGATTTTGACTTCTTGTACTCGGCGGCAAGATCAGTAACATGAACGCCACGCTCATACTTTTCAATAATTTCTTTCTTTACTTCGATTTCAGTTTTCGGCAAAACTTTTCACTTGCTTAGAAGCCATGGTTAACTGCAAAAGCACACAAAATACTGTAGAGCATAAAGAGTTCACAGGTAAAGCACACATGTCTGACTGAGAACAATGAACAGGGAGAGGCTGAACACGTGCTTAAATACAGTAATTGGCGCGTATGAACCGGAAGGGAAATGAAATAGAGCACAAAGATTTCACAGCGAAAGCACGCACGCACGTGCAAGCACGCACGTCTGACCGAGAACAATGCAACATGTGCGGAAATCATCGGCGCGCACAAACCGAAAGGGAAACTGGCTTGTTCGTATACCGAGTGTGTGGTCGTGAACCGAGGCAAAAGTTTGGCGAACTTTTTGGTCGTAAACCGATTTGTACGTGTACCGAGACATTCGTGAACCGAGGTTCCACTGTACTCCAGCAATTTACTTAAGTAAAAGTACAAATAAATTAACAAACATGTACCTTATTGACATTTGTAATGAAATAAAAGTAAGTACTTGCTTGTAAATATACTTAAAAGTATTCAGGAAAAGGTTCTTATCTACTGTAATGTACAGTATATTGTGTTAAATTCAAAAATAGTACATGTTGTGCCATTTTAATTAAGAATGATGCAGATTTTGCTACTTACAAAGCCAGATTAAGACCTCCATAGGCCCAAGGGTGTCCAAAGTTGAAATGCCCCAATATCTCCATTATGAACATAACATATAGTGCCCTTCATAATGTTTGGGACAAAGACACATTTTGACTCGATTTACCCCTGTGCTACACAGTTTAAAATTACAAATCAAATAATTCAGACATGATTAAAGTGCACATGGACGACTTTATTTTAAGGGTATCTGCATACATTTGGGTCACAGCATATGGAAATTGAAAGAAAATGTTTTGCTTCTCTCTCTGAACTTTCTCATTTCATTGCACCACCAAGCGCTCACTTTCAGAGACCATCTAAGTGACTTAATAGGCACCTTCTGTGATCATGGTCAAACCACTCTTATTTTTGTTTTAGAAGCACCCAAGTCTTACTGATGATAAATCTGGCCACACCTAAACATACAGTTAGGTCCATAAATATTTGGACAGAGACAACTTTTTTCTAATTTTGGTTCTGTACATTACCACAATGAATTTTAAATGAAACAACTCAGATGCAGTTGAAGTGCAGACTTTCAGCTGTAATTCAGTGGGGTGAACAAAACGATTGCATAAAAATGTGAGGCAACTAAAGCATTTTTTTAACACAATCCCTTCATTTCAGTGGCTCAAAAGTAATTGGACAAATTAAATAACTGGAAATAAAATGTTAATTTCTAATACTTGGTTGAAAACCCTTTGCTGGCAATGACAACCTGAAGTCTTGAACTCATGGACATCACCAGGGGCCTCATGTATAAACAGTGCGTACGCACAGAAATCTTGCGTACGAACGTTTCCACGCTCAAATCGTGATGTATAAAACCTAAACTTGGCGTAAAGCCACGCACATTTCCACGGTACCTCATACCCTGGCATACGCAATTTCTCCTCTCTGTTTTGCAGACTGGCGGCACCCAGCGTCAAAGCAGTGCTACAGTTCCTGTGTGGTCACCCTTTCTTTCTTAGACCCACATTCCTGATGCGGCTTTATAAATACACTGAAATTAACTGCATATTGTTTATTAGTGTAATGCATCTGATTGTAATTAACCTGTAGAAATATGATGGTCCAGGGAATAGCCATAGTATTCCAAATACCATAACTGCTTTAGCATTGTTACTCTCACATCTTCTTCTTCTTTCAGCTGCTCCCGTTAAGGGTTGCCACAGCGGATCATCTTTTTCCATATTACTCTCACTGCACAACTCGGAATATTTATATCACTGTATCTAAGTGGGGAATCACAGCAGCAGCTGATCGGAAAGAGAATTATCAGTATACAATTTCTAGCACACGCTGCCTCAGCCACGGCAAAACGCGTCAAAGCCTTTCATGTACGGACCTCGCGTTTCAGAAACAGTTTCATCCCAAGAACTATAAACGCACTCAATCAAGTGCTCCTTGTAGAACTGTCTGTACTTATAAGTACAATTACCCCACTGTAAACTTGCACTACAGTTATAATATTCACAACCTGCGCCACTTTATAAAGCGCGTATGATGACGATATAATTTTTAAGATGAAATGCAGCAAAATATGTTGCTTATAGTATACAGATAAAACTTTAACTTCATTTAAATAATCTGTATTGTTAATAATTAAACATGTGAGGACATGGTGCCACAGTGCTAGCTAGTTCACGGATAGCTCCTGCCTTGCGCTATATTATTGCTGGTGCTGACGCAACACTGGAAGGATAGATGGAGAGAATAATTAAACACGTACTACGAAGATATTTCAATGTTCCTTAAAAGTTTTGAAGAATCAGTGTTCTAAGCTTATAGATGGCTTAATGTCTATTACAGAGCTGATTGTGTGGCAATTGGGTATTTGGAGAAAGAAAAGTAAGGACAGGAATTGGAGGTTAGTACGTTTGAAAGAGACAGTACTTCTGTAATAAATTATTTCATCGAAGGTCGCGCATGGTGCAGCAAGCCTCTTGCGTGAGATATGAACAATCACTGCGCCACCGTGTTCCCATGTTTAATAACATGCTTTCATTCCTATCATCGTGAAAAAGATATCACGTATACATCTCAGTATTTTAATTATTCAGAGAGCTATAATATCACGAATGTAATGGATTATGTGTCCTGTCGGAGAAAGAGAAAGAATGGAAGCACAGTGATTCACACACATAGAGCACATAGAAGATCAAACACAGAACAAAGCATTTAACATGCTACTTTAGTTACGATGGAATTTGAGAAACTAGTAAAATAAACAATTTTAAGATTAAGTTTATGATGTTCTACTTTAATCTATACTAATAAAAGGCAAAGCCCTCACTGACTGACTGACTCATCACTAATTCTCCAACTTCCCGTGTAGGTGGTAGGCTGAAATTTGGCAGGCTCATTCCTTACAGCTTACTTACAAAAGTTAGGCAGGTTTCATTTCGAAATTCAAAGCGTAACGGTCATAACTGGAACCTCTTTTTTGTCCATATACTGGAATGGACTGCAGCTCGCTGGCCGTGGGAGGCGGAGTTGTGTATCACGTCATCACGCCTCCCACGTAATCACGTGAACTGACTGTGAATGCAGTACATACAAAACAAGGAAGAGCCCCAAAGAGCGCTGAAGAAAACATTCATTACACAATTGAGAAGGCAGCAAAACAATAAGAAGCGAAGCACGGTGTAAACCGTAAGTTTAAATTAAGTTTATAGAAACGCTCCCGCTGCCGTTTGCAATACCATATTCGCGAGATACAAGTTTAATGAGAAGACACGAGGTATAAACGAGATTTGGATCATTTTGTAACGGAGTTAAAATTGCTGTAGCGAGAAACGTTTAAGTGCTGGGTCTTAGCTAACATTAAATAAAGCCGTGGACATCGCAACATCACACAAGAGAGCGGCTCACGTGAACTGACTGAACGCAGCACGTCGGAAACAAAGCACCATGTAAACCTAAAGTTTAAATTAAGTTCATAGACCTACAAAAGGTTGCCATTGATTTGAGGCAAGATTGCTTTTCTCTTGTACAACTATACGCTGCATTCTGAAGAGTGTGCTTGAACGGCTTGGTCATATTACAACCGGAGTGCTGAACTGACAACGTGGTATGCAAAGAGAACTATAACAATCGTAATATGTGTATATATATATATATATATATATATATATATATATATATATATATATATATAAATATATATATATATATATATATATTCACAGCATTCGTAGTCTGTGTCACAATCTGATTGTATGGGTGGTTACCTACCAGGTAACGCTTGTGGTTGGCCAGCAATCCGCTAACATCCGCCACGGTGCCCTCAGTTTGTGAGGAGCAGATCATAGAATGATTGAATTAGTTTACTGTCAAATAAATGCAAAGAGTACGCGACATGTGTTTCGCCCTCATTCTGGGCTCATCAGGCGTACACACTCCACTGCACTCCCTCTCGGGAATCGAACCTCGGACGTCAGCGCCAGAGGCGATGCCCCTAACGTTGCGCCACGGCGTGTGGTTCGTTTATTTGACAGCATGTAGATTGGGGTAATTACATTCACGGCATTCGTAGTCTGTGTCACAATCTGATTGTATGGGTGGTTACCTACCAGGTAACGCTTGTGGTTGGCCAGCAATCTGCTAACATCCGCCACGGTGCCCTCAGTTTGTGAGGAGCAGATCATACAATCAGATTGTGACACAGACTACGAATGCAGTGAATGTAATTACCCCGATCTACATGCTGTCAAATAAACGAACCACACGCCATGGCGCAACGTTAGGGGCATCGCCTCTGGCGCTGACGTCCGAGGTTCGATTCCCGAGAGGGAGTGCAGTGGAGTGTGTACGCCTGATGAGCCCAGAATGAGGGCGAAACACGTGTCGCGTACTCTTTGCATTTATTTGACAGTAAACTAATTCAACCATATATATATATATATATATATATATATATATACACAGTAATCCCTCCTCCATCGCGGGGGTTGCGTTCCAGAGCCACCCGCGAAATAAGCAAATCCGCGAAGTAGGTTATTTTTATATTGTCATGCTTGGGTCACAGATTTGCGCAGAAACACAGGAGGTTGTAGAGAGACAGGAACGTTATTCAAACACTGCAAACAAACATTTGTCTCTTTTTCAAAAGTTTAAACTGTGCTCCATGACAAGACAGAGATGACAGTTCTGTCTCACAATTAAAAGAATGCAAACATATCTTCCTCTTCAACGGAAACAGAGAGGAAAGCAAACAAATCAATAGGGCTGTTTGCCTTTTAAGTATGCGAAGCACCGCCGGTACAAAGCTGTTGAAGGCGGCAGCTCACACCCCCTCCATCAGGAGCAGAGAGAGAGAGAGAGAGACAGAGAAAAACAAAGTCAAAAATCAATACGTGCCCTTTGAGCTTTTAAGTATGCGAAGCACCGTGCAGCATGTCGCTTCAGGAAGCAGCTGCACACAGAAGGTAGCAACGTGAAGATAATCTTTCAGCATTTTTAGACGAGCGTCCGTATCGTCTAGGTGTGCGAACAGCCCCCCTGCTCACACCCCCTACGTCAGGATCAGAGAAAGTCAGCGCAAGAGAGAGATAGAGAAAGTAAGTTGGGTTTCTTCTCAGCCATCTGCCAATAGCGTCCCTTGTATGAAATCAACTGGGCAAACCAACTGAGGAAGCATGTACCAGAAATTAAAAGACCCATTGTCCTCAGAAATCCGCGAACCAGCAAAAAATCCGCGATATATATTTAAATATGCTTACATATAAAATCCGCGATGGAGTGAAGCCGCGAAAGGCGAAGTGCGATATAGCGAAGGATCACTGTATGTGTGTATATATATATATATATATGTATATATACGTGTATATATATATATATATGTATATATATGTAGATATGTATATATATGTGTATATATATGTAGATATGTAAATATATATATATATGTATGTATGTGTATATGTATATATGTATATGTGTGTATGTATGTGTGTATATGTATGTGTATATATGTTGATATGTGTGTATATATATATATACATATATATATATATATATATGTGGATGTGTATATGTATATATATGTATATATGTAGATATGTGTATATGTAGATATGTATATATATGTATATATATTTTTATGTGTGTCTGTGTGTGTTTACAGTGGTGTGAAAAACTATTTGCCCCCTTCCTGATTTCTTATTCTTTTGCATGTTTGTCACACAAAATGTTTCTGATCATCAAACACATTTAACCATTAGTCAAATATAACACAAGTAAACACAAAATGCAGTTTTTAAATGATGGTTTTTATTATTTAGGGAGAAAAAAAATCCAAACCTACATGGCCCTGTGTGAAAAAGTAATTGCCCCCTTGTTAAAAAATAACCTAACTGTGGTGTATCACACCTGAGTTCAATTTCCGTAGCCACCCCCAGGCCTGATTACTGCCACACCTGTTTCAATCAAGAAATCACTTAAATAGGAGCTGCCTGACACAGAGAAGTAGACCAAAAGCACCTCAAAAGCTAGACATCATGCCAAGATCCAAAGAAATTCAGGAACAAATGAGAACAGAAGTAATTGAGATCTATCAGTCTGGTAAAGGTTATAAAGCCATTTCTAAAGCTTTGGGACTCCAGCGAACCACAGTGAGAGCCATTATCCACAAATGGCAAAAACATGGAACAGTGGTGAACCTTCCCAGGAGTGGCCGGCCGACCAAAATTACCCCAAGAGCACAGAGACGACTCATCCGAGAGGTCACAAAAGACCCCAGGACAACGTCTAAAGAACTGCAGGCCTCACTTGCCTCAATTAAGGTCAGTGTTCATGACTCCACCATAAGAAAGAGACTGGGCAAAAACGGCCTGCATGGCAAATTTCCAAGACGCAAACCACTGTTAAGCAAAAAGAACATTAGGGCTCGTCTCAATTTTGCTAAGAAACATCTCAATGATTGCCAAGACTTTTGGGAAAATACCTTGTGGACTGATGAGTCAAAAGTTGAACTTTTTGGAAGGCAAATGTCCCGTTACATCTGGCGTAAAAGGAACACAGCATTTCAGAAAAAGAACATCATACCAACAGTAAAATATGGTGGTGGTAGTGTGATGGTCTGGGGTTGTTTTGCTGCTTCAGGACCTGGAAGGCTTGCTGTGATAGATGGAACCATGAATTCTACTGTCTACTAAAAAATCCTGAAGGAGAATGTCCGGCCATCTTTTCGTCAACTCAAGCTGAAGCGATCTTGGGTGCTGCAACAGGACAATGACCCAAAACACACCAGCAAATCCACCTCTGAATGGCTGAAGAAAAACAAAATGAAGACTTTGGAGTGGCCTAGTCAAAGTCCTGACCTGAATCCAATTGAGATGCTATGGCATGACCTTAAAAAGGCGGTTCATGCTAGAAAACCCTCAAATAAAGCTGAATTACAACAATTTTGCAAAGATGAGTGGGCCAAAATTCCTCCAGAGCGCTGTGAAAGACTCATTGCAAGTTATCGCAAACGCTTGATTGCAGTTATTGCTGCTAAGGGTGGCCCAACCAGTTATTAGATTCAGGGGGCAATTACTTTTTCACACAGGGCCATGTAGGTTTGGATTTTTTTTTCTCCCTAAATAATAAAAACCACCATTTACAAACTGCATTTTGTGTTTACTTGTGTTATATTTGACTAATGGTTAAATGTGTTTGATGATCAGAAACATTTTGTGTGACAAACATGCAAAAGAATAAGAAATCAGGAAGGGGGCAAATAGTTTTTCACACCACTGTATATATATAAATATATATATATATGACAGCAACACTCATAACAATGACAACACAATTACATTGACAATCATGTTACGTTATTTTTAAAATGTTTCCTTTTTTTTTCATAACCTCTTTAACACACTACTTCTCCGCTGCGAAGCGCGGGTATTTTGCTGTAAAGAATATAGCGGACAATGGTTTAAAGGAGTACATATTTAAAATTGGTGGTAAGAGTAAATTGTTTGGCAAATGAAGCTCTTCAGAAAGAGCTAAATGAACACATCGAAGAACTGTTGGTCTCATCCATTGTGAGAAATGGATGTCTAGGATGGAACTCTAATGACAGCGATGTAATTTTGCCTTTTTTGAGGTATCCTGTATTTAATCAACCTGAGAGGTTTTAATTACGTATATGTACATTAAATCATGAGCAGAAGATCAAAGGTTCAGAAAGATAAGGAAAAGGCAACTAAAGCTTCATCAAAGCCTAATCCAGTCTTAAGTTTACAATACGGCCTGCCAGAGACTTATTTGGAAGAGACTGGCGAATGAATGGATCTACTTGGACCTCACACTGCAGCATCGGCTCCAGTCGAGAGCGAAAGAGGAAGCAAAAATATGAGTGAGGTGGACAATGACAATTCACAGATCTCAGGTGGGTTAAGGGAACTGAGCTTTACCTCTCTGTCTCCACTGTCAATTACTACTAATTCCCACAGTGAATCAACAGTATCAAGTCCAACCAGAATCATGGCTCCGCCTTTGTAGGGTATCTATACTAATAAAAGGCAAAGCCCTCACTTACTGACTCACTCATCACTAATTCTCCAACGTCCCGTGTACGTAGAAGGCTAAAATTTGGCAGGCTCATTCCTTACACCTTACTTACAAAAGTTAAGCAGGTTTTATAGAGCCGAACTGACAACGTGGTATACAAAAAGATCCTTAACAAATAATTATTTGTATATTTTCCCTCAGTTTAAAAATGTTTACTTTTCTTCTTAATAACAATTTTAAGGCAGTACTTCGCTGCTGCGAAGCGCAGGTATTTTGCTAGTCTATACTAAAAAAAGGCAAAGCCCTCACTGACTCACTCACTCACTGACTGACTGACTCACTCATCACTAATTCTCCAACTTCCCGTGTAGGTGGAAGGCTGAAATTTGGCAGGCTCATTCCTTACAGCTTACTTACAAAATTTAGGCAGGTTTCATTTCAAAATTCTACGCGTAATGATCATAACTGGAACCTCTTTTTTGTTCATATACTGTAATAGAGTGCACCTCCATGGCCGTGGGAGGCGGAGTTGCGTATCGCGTCATCACGCCACCCACGTAATCACGTGAACTGACTATGAACGCAGTACGTACAAAACAAGGAAGAGCCCCAAAGAGCGCTGAAGAAAACATTCATTACACAATTGAGAAGGCAGCGAAACAATAAGAAGCGAGCGAGTGACGCATACAAGCATATTCATAACTGCACCTACTGCGGAAACAAAGCACGGTGTAAACCGTAAGTTTAAATTAAGTTTATAGAAACGCTCCCGCTGCCGTTTGCAATACCATATTCGCGACATACAAGTTTAATGAGAAGACACGAGGTATAAACGAGACTTTGGATCACTTTGTAACGGAGTTAAAATTGCTGTAGCAAGAAACGTTTAAGTGCCGGGTCTTAGCTAACATTAAATAAAGCCGTGGACATCGCAACATCACACAAGAGAGCGGCTCACGTGAACATATGAAGCGACTGACGCATACAGACATATTCATGAGTGCAGGTACTTCGGAAACAAAGCACCGTGTAAACCTAAAGTTTAAATTAAGTTCATAGACCTACAAAAGGTTGCCATTGATTTGAGGCAAGATTGCTTTTCTCCTGTACAACTATACGTTGCATTCTCAACAGTAAGCTTGCACGGCTTGGTCATATTACAACCAGAGTGCTGAACTGACAACGTGGTATACAAAGAGAACTATAACAATCGTAATAAACGAACAAAAAAACAGCGGAGAACCTGTGGATTAAATAAAAAGGCTGCTTCCTTGGCGAAGCAAGGAAAAAGGAAGACCTTATATGGCGTTCGTTTATAAAACAGCAGAAAAGCTATGTAAAGGCTACTTCACAAAAAAACAGCAGAGCGCCTTATATGAGCAGGCAGTCAGCTAAAGAAGGGAATCAATAAATAACTATAATCGTAATAAACGAACAAAAAATAGCGGAGAATCCGCAGACTACATAAAGGAAATGGGTACCTGAACAGAAAAGTGAGTCTCAAATAGCTACACAATAACTATAACAATCATAATAAACGAACAATAAAAGAATAGAGAACCGCTAAGCAAGGAGAAAGGACGGCCTTATATGGCGTTTGTTTATAAAACAGCGGAAAAGCTGTGTAAAGGCTACTTCACAAAAAAAACGATCCTTAACAAATTGTTATTGGTATATTTTCCTTCAATTTAAAAAGGTTTTCTTTTCTTCTTAATAAAAATTTAAAAGCAGGGATTTGGCACTATATATACAGTATATATATATATATATATATATATATATATATATATATATATGTGAATGTATGTATGTTAGGGGTGGGCGGTATGACCAAAATTCTATATCACGGTATTTTTCTAAATTATCCTGGTTTCACGGTATTGGATGGTATTTTCTTCCCCATGCATGAGTGAATGTTAACCACATTTTCCACTGCAATTACTGCAGTAGACTGGCTAAGAATAACCTATTCCACTGTTATGAGAATTGTACATTGTACAAAAAAAAACATTTTAATGTGCACACAAGTATTAATACAGGTTTGCATGGCTCCATAAAGTGATAGTTTTCAAGGGGGTGACACTAATGAAGAGAAGGAATCACATTGCATGACAGTTGCAGTCAAAATATAGAACCTTTTTATTGAACAAATTTTGCAAAAACTTAAACTATGATTTTGACAACATATTTTCAACCATCCAAAGAGGCATTTAGACTTAGTAAAATATCCAGAGGTGCTTGTCAAAACTTGTATTGCACTGAACATGTCTTAGAAATGACCCTGTGTTCGGATTCAGCGGGTTGGAAAATGGATGGATGGATGGATGTCTTAGAAAAGTAATAAATAGTAAATATTTTTTGTGAACCAACTACACTTTGTTAATGTTAACTATCTCTGTCCACTGACACGTTAAAGTGACTTTTTCAACAACTTTACTATCAATAAACTGCATAATATTTAAACTAATAAATAATAACAATAAAATAAATAATAGT